>NC_056596.1:14407018-14629518 GCF_018340385.1 Cyprinus carpio | reverse complement strand
CCTCTTCAGACCAATAGGCCTCCGAGCTCCTGAAATATCCCTTCCTTCAAGACGTGTGTGTGTGTGTGTGTGTGTGTGTGTGTGTGCTGTAAACAGAAGCAATGCTTAACACACCAAGATAAATTAAATTAAATTAAATTAAATTAAATTAAATTAAATTAAATTAAATTAAATTAAATTAAATTAAATTAAATTAAATTAAATTAAATTAAATTAAGAAATGACTGCTGTTATAGCAGCACTACAGTATTTATTCATTAAAGTCATAACAAACCACTAGTCATAGACTGGAAAAGAGTGAAAGGACACAAACGTGCGTAATAAAACAAACATGAAAAAGGATTTTCCTCAAAAGCATTCGTTTAATGGCAGTGGCTCTGCGATGATACATAATTCCCTTTCAGGACATACATACTGCATGAAACAAATGCTCATTTGAGGCACTGAAAGCAGAAAAGACATACAACTATGGCAAAAAGATAAATGACCGCACAGCTCAAACACATCCCTACGATAATTAAACAAAGAAACATCCGGGAATTTAGGCCTCGCCCTCGAACATCTTCTTCCTGCCGTCCATTCCGGCCTTGTCCTCGACGTTCTTACGCCAGTCACCGACATCTGCAACCTGGATTATGAGAGAGGGATTGGGTGTTCATTATCAAATGAAACATATTTGCACGTTCACAGATACAGCATATTACTTTGATATCTATTTCCTGCTATTCTAAAAAGCAATATATTCACGGTTTCTGCAGCTTTTATGAGGGTATATTTAAGACTTTGTAAGACAAAGTAAACATGATTTTAAGGAATAAATTAAATGCAATTTGATATATCAATATGGTCTCTAAATAAAAATACAACTTCCTACAGATCTCTATTACTTTTTTTTTTTTTTTAAGTAGCTTATGTCTTGAATAGCTCTGCTCCTAAAGACTACAATATAGAATTAACTTTTACTTTATCACACGGCAAAAAAATACTTTCACAGTATTTCCAGTGCAAATGTCTAAATATTCTTAAATCAGGATACATTTACTGAAGAGAGAAAAATCACAGATGATAAGAAGTCTGGTTTTATGAGAAATTGATCAAAATAAAGTGAGTTCACGATTAAAACAAGAACAAATCAATTCAACGGGAAAACAAGTTTTCATTCGCCTTCAACAGACTTTTGTTCATGCTTTAAACTTAAACTTGTTCCGCTTTGTTCAATTTCTCAGACATAATAAGACTAAATATGTTCAGTTTGCATTGCAAATTTAAGAATATTTAGATATTTGTATTGGAAAACAAAACAAAAATACTATGGAAGACATACATTTTTCCCATGACTATTAATTAATATTATTAAATTAAATATGAATTATATTATACATGAATCTTTTGAATGCATGTAAGCATATTAAAAAGCAATTAATATTCAGTAATATTATCAATTTACCTGCACTGACACTACCCACCTTCAGTTCAGTTCAAATTTCATTTATATCCAAGAATGAAGCTAATTTTTGAATAGTGACACTATTGTTTTCTGTAGCACTGCTTTACAGCTGAAACTGAACTTGTTTCATAATTGTTGAATTGTTTCGTAAATGATGTTTTGATGGTTTTGAACAAGGCTTATCCGATCAGACTTTATAAGAGCATAGGAATAGTCACTCACCTCCTCTTTGACCTCCTTCTTGACTTGTTTGAGGTTGGATCTCAGGTCCAGAGACACCTTGTGCTTGGAGCCCAGCAGAGCCTGAAGCATCTGATCGGCAGACAGACGCACTTTCTTTAGCGCAGGTTTCTTGAACTTGCCCTGCAGGTCGACCACCTTGATCTTCAGATCCTCAATCTATACACACATTAAACCGCAGTCAAAATAGAGCTCAGAGAACCCAATGCATCAGAAACATCCTCACCAGCTTAATAAGGTGTTTTTGAGTTATCAGACATCACCTCTTTGTTGGCCTTGCCCACTTTGGCCTCCAAGTCATATCTCTCCTCATCAACCTTGTCGATTTGCTGGTGAAGTTTCTTGCACAGCTCCTAAGAAGCGATGTTTAAATAGTCAGCTGCTGTTTTCGAACCATGTTTCGCATCACATTGTTTCAAGAGCGTGCAATACAATGGATCACCTGCACATACATCACTGAGACATCTATAAAACATCTGGAATGCACTAATAAACATCTCAAGAACATATCTGTCCGTTCACAACTAGCAATGTCAAGAATTTTTTTTTTTTTAGCAAAATCGAATGTGTACTTTGGTGCGCTATTTTAATACCTACATCATTATCGAATGTGTACTTTGGTGCGCTATTTTAATACCTACATCATTTTGAATTAGTGTTCATTTTTACATTTTATTTTTTTTCTGTGAAAGTTTTAGTAATTTTGTTGTGTGTTTTTTATTAGTTACATCTAGTTTTTATTAATTTTTATTTCAGTTTTAGGTTAGCTGAAATAAAAAAATGGGGTAACATTAAAAAAAGGGCTTATTAGTTAATGTTACTCAAAAATGAACTAACATTAACTAACAATGAGCAATACTTTTGTTACATTTCTTTATTTATTAATGTTCGTTAAATGTTAATATTAAAAAAGCATTTGAGCATTTTAGCTCAGGTCCATTAAATCATATTAACAGATACAACATTTGATTTGAATAATGTTGAAATGTTGAAATTACCATTAACTGAGATTAATAAATGCTTGAAAAGTATGAAAAAGGAAAAGTATTCTTCTTTGTTAGTTCATGTTTACTAATGTAGTTATGTATGTATGTAGCCTGTGTGTGTGTGTGTGTGTGTGTGTGTGTGGGTATAATAACTATAGTCAACTATAATAACCCTATGATTATGGTCACGCTGTTTTTGTAATAACATGTTGAAAATAATCAAACAAAAATTCCATCTTGCTGATGAAAATGTAATATCTAAGTGACATACATGTGCTCTGTGAGAATGTAAAATCATATTTTTGGTATTTTCAAGGATTTTAATTGATTTAGCCTTCTGAACATATCCTGAATGAGGAAACAGACCTGCAGCTCCTGTGTGGATCCGGGCAGGGACAGAGGGGGGCAGTTTTCTGACATGTAGTTCTCCTTATCTACCTTAACCTGAATGGATTCTTTCTCCAGAATGCCCTTCGAAATGCTGAGCACCAAACTCTGTGGACAAATACATCACTGAGACCCTGGATCTCACACAACACCATTACAGTGTTGCTTACATCAATAAACACATACTGACAAAAACACAAGCAGTCAGTGAAAAAGCATCTGATTGGACAAAACCAAAAAGTTACATTTGAAATGCATATATCTGGTAAAAGTTTTAGTCAACAATCAGGAGCTAATAGGTAAAATAATGCAAACATACATCAACTAAAAGCCACAAAATTCAAATATTAATTAAATGCAGTCTTTAACATTATATTATATTATAAAATCCACAAAAAGATAAATATTGCTTTCATGCAGTCTTTAATTATTATATTATATTATATTATATTATATTATATTATATTATATTATATTATATTATATTATATTATATTATATTATATTATATTATATTATATCAAAAGCATCTGTGCATTATTTACTCCACCTTGAGATGGTGCCGACGGCTCGATGTCATCTTTTTTCTATCATGAGAAGATGAAGCAATTACCATTTAGCAAAACAAGAAAAGATTCCCATTCTGTGATATTAAATGTAAGTAACTGAGATATTCATATACTCACTCGGACATCTTGGCCACCTGTTTTCTTCACCCCTGTACAGAGTGCAAAACAGAGCAAAGATCTCTTTTATAAATTGACTTGACAGTGGTATACATTATTTAATCATATATTAATTCAGAGGGCCTTATGTGACGTAGAGAGACATCATATGGTGTGCATCAATATGCATTTGCATCATATAGAGAGTGCTATATTTTCTGCATTCCTAATTTGAAACTGGCACTTGGAAACATCATGTAAGCGTGCCCACTGCGTTCCACTTTCCCAATCTCCCTGCTTCTGGAAAAATCTATGCAGATGCCAACAATACAACCAATCTGTAACCCTGTCTGTAGAAGGCTGCATAAATCACACAGATCAGATGGACTTTTCCATGAATACTGTGTTTTGATTTTTCTTTTTATTTAGTTTTTTTTTTTTTTTCACATATACGTTAATGCTATAATCAGAATACATTAGAAATACTATTCTGTCGGCACCTGATTGGCATTTTAGCAAAAATATTATGCACTTAAAATATGTAATTCTTGTGCCAAGCTCATTTTGACAGTCCAACATGCATTGCAAGATATTCAACTGGCATATTTCAGAAAATCAAATTTAGGATTAAATAAATTCTGCATAAAATTACATATATTTATTTATTTTCAAAACTAATGCTAAAATCACTTTTTTAAGAAATTATAAAATATGTAGTTATTTTATAGTTTCGGATAGGTTTAAACTGCTTACAGAAATATGTTTGTCATTCAAATAATACAAATAAAATCCAAACCACAAGTTCCGTAATTTCCAAGTGTATAATAACCCAAAAGGCTGAGCAGCAAAAAAAGTGGGACAAATGGAATCAAAGTCTAAAAAGGCAGACGTTCTCCTCACCTATATGAGAAAGTTAGGCAGCGGTGCAGACCTGAAAGAAGAATGCTTGAAGGAAGCAGAGCACTAGCAGCAGAGCTGCGCTCAAGAACCGTATATAAGCCTGGCATCATCATACGGCTCCCCTCTTTATGGTAAGGAACTAAACACAGTTGGTTTGCCAGCCCCTTGAAATATCCACTTCTAATGTCTGCCAATCAGACTGCTTAAAATAGACGAATGAGAAAGACCAAATTTCCAGATGTCGGTATGATTAAACTACCAAGAAGAACTAGGTCAAGACGGATGTTGGATGTGATCTGATATGGGCCGCCTGGAGTCGTTCCTCTGTCGGATGAATTGATTAACATGCATGGTCTTGGAGAATAACAACTGTTTTTGTGTTTCTTTCATTTGCTGCTCTCTTTTGGATTATAAATAAGAAAAACCTTCAGTGATTTGTATTTTTCTGGGCAAGCAGTGGCTGAACTGACATTCTGCCTTGTAATGATCATGTTTCTTATATGTTCAATTAAAAGTGTTTAATTAATTTAATTAAACACTTATTAATTGTGTTTTAAATTGGTGGTGTTTATTTTTTTTATTAATATGATCTAGCACAGTCAGCAGTGCTGACTAATAAACATAAGATCATTTACAAATACTTACACAGTTGTTAAGCTGGTAGTGCACTATTTTCAGACACTCCTCAAAGGGCATCCCTGTGCTGCCAGCAGGATAAGATATATATTATGTCATGTTTTATGTTCTTATTTTGGTCAAATAACAAATGTGGGTTATTTTTAAGATTTTTCATATTTTTGAAGAAAGTCTATTATGCTCACCAAGGCTGCATTTAATAGTTGAAAAATACAGTAAAATGTTATTACGATTTAAAATAACTCTTATATGTGAATATATTTTAAAAACATCATTTATAGCTGTGATGCAAAGCTGTATTTTCAGAATCATTACTCCAGTTTTCAGTGTCACATGATTCTCTAAAAATCATTCTAAAAAGCTGATTTGCTGCTAAAAGTGCCCCTGTTATGAGTAATAAAAGGGTCATATTTTGGTTTTGGGACCCCCTAACAACATATTGACATGCATGCTACGTCAAAAAACACTTTCATTGTCTTATAATATACATTTATTTTTACCTTACTTGCTCAACGACTCCCAGACCATTCGCTCAACGATTCATTTTTCCAAACCCCTCCTTTGTGTGATGCTAATCTGCGGTGATTGGTCAATAGTTCTCATTTACATTTCAACATGTCTGTAATGCCTGATAAAGCAGCGTTTGTGAGCGCAGTGCTGCTTTGTGTACAGCTTTACCGGGGAAACCACAGCTCCAAAAGCACACCTAGTGGCAAAGAATAAATTAGCATTTTTATTCAGACCAATGCGGGGGAAGAAACAAGTGGGCAGGCAATATGCTAATGTTTCATGTTGACATCAACATGAAACTGCTTGGGATTCGTTTTAAAATCGACTTGTTTCAATGATTCAGAGTCGACTCTTTCTTTTGAGAGATCACTTTATACACGGTGCTCTTTCAGATTTAAATTTTGCAGGATCTTTTTATTCACTTAGAGCTGTGTTACTTACTGCATGAAAGGTAATTTTCAAAAATCCATAATAGTGGCACTTTAAGAAACAACTGTAATTATTTTAGTGATAAAAACAGTTAAATAGGTTTTGCAATTACATTTTGGTTAGTTAAAAAAAAGGTTGTGTTTTAAGTCAATATTCACAAACCATTTCACTTCTATAATGTGACATTTTCCTTTGAAATGGGATATTCAATGAGAAAAAAATATAGGGTGGGACTTGATTTTTTTCCTTCAAAACCTGACTGGATCATGAAAAGTAGGTTAAAAAGAAGAGAAAAAATGACACAAACCTAACCCAGGGTTGCAAAAAAATAAAGTGGCATGCTTATCTGTTTTGCTTAACCAAATTCTAAAATATATTTAATTATATATTGAATTTCCTAAATTATGCATGCATAATGTTATAATAGTTCCAAAATAGATGCAAACCTGAATCCCAGTATGTTAAAACTTTCAATTAATTTGAAGTTGAATTTTCTTGAACAATTAGCATTAGCTCTGAATACATTTCAAATCACAGGCAAGAAGACTCAATGAACTTACCATCTGCTTCGAGGTGTCTTACAGACCTCACATTCATGAGAAGAAGAAACACGGTTTCTTCTGAGAACGGTCTGCTCTCTTATGAGGGGATCATTCTTATTAAATAACTTTGTTCACTGGGGGTGGAGGGGTGGGTGGATTTCTAATCCAGTTCAAGTTAGTTGTTTTGTATGTTTAATATGATATTTGTAGGGCCCTATGAAATCCATTTTATTTTTTCCTAAATAACATTTAATTTTTTTTTCCAAATTCCGTTTTTTTCTGATTTAATTTTTCTGGATTCTGTTTTTTTCCGTTTTGAATTTTCTCCACTCCTTTTTAATAGTTAAATTAAAGTTTATTAATCAAAAAGCAAGTCTAATTAAATAAAACTTATACATTTTTACATCATTTTAATAAAAGTTTAAAAAAAATTACAAATTCTGTGTTTAAGCATGTCTAATTATTTGAATGCATAAAACAACTTAATTTATTCTTTTTTTTCTAAATAAATAAAGTAGTCTTATGATTTTTTTGTTTTTGTTTTTTGTTTTTTAATCTGTGTTGTGTATTTACATTTTTCTGGTTATCAAATCAAGGCATAAAACATTAATTTAATTTATCTTTTAATTGCTGAAAATTAATTAGTAGTAGTAGTAGCAGTAGGCTATGTACATTCTACTGAAAAATAGACTTAAAACCATATTTTATTTTGACGGGTTGCCGTGAATACCTTTACAGTTCTGTGTATGTGATATGAGCTAGTTTTTTACTCAAATCAAATGATCAAATGCTCATGAAGTCACTCTCACAGCAGTTGTTCATGTGTTTACATCCTCATTTACTGAGAGGGCCGATGCTGAAATCACAGCGAGCGTCACGCGTGCTTCAGTGTGTGTGTAATAAATGAAACCGCGCGTCTGCACCATTCATTAACAGAGAGATGCAGAACATGCAGGATTCATATTTAAATTGACTTTTACAGCTTTATAGTTACAGATACTAGTCCATATTGCGATTTGATTTACATGTAATGACCTACTTTTGATTAATTCATTCAAAATTTGACAAATTCTGTGACATTCCGCCTTAAACTGTAAATTCTGTTTTATGACTGGATTCCGTCCGCATTTTCCGCATCACAGAAAATCATAGGGCCCTATATTTGAAAACTCCAGTTATATAAGTAGCTGTTTATTGTACAAGTGGTGGTAGGTCACCTCCTTATGATGGCTGCCAGGTTTAGATAACTTTAACTTGATAATTCCCATTTACAGACACTTTTGGTTTCAGAATAAATTAATAATGGGCAAAAAACAAAACAAACAAACAAACAAAAAACTTGTGACTAGGATAACTCAATGCAGGAATCGTGACTGCAAACTTCTGCTAGAAACTGCATCCATGTCAACAGATGGCAGCATAAAGTCTACGACAGTGTCGAATCAACAAGTGAAAAGATAGAAAATAAAAAATAATCATTTTTTCATACCAAATTACTGTTGATATATACCTTTAAAAATAAGTTATTACAAATTATTTAGACTGAGAATATCAAAAATTGTTTTGTGGAACTAGCAGTGTGAAAACATCTTTATAACGACATCTTTATAACCGATGTCGTGCATATCTTTGCTCACAATTTATCACACTGGCTATGATTGGAATAGCACACTCAACAACACTCAGTACAGCATGTTCAATATATGATTTTCAGAACCAATTTCAGTACCATGGCAATAATAATAATAATAATAACAATAATAATAATAAAAATAATAATAATAATTAATTAATTAATTAAATTGATTCATTAGTAATGCTAATAATAATATTAAAGAAAGTATTTTAAAATATTGGCATGTATCCTTCAAGTAAATATTTAACAAAGATGCTACATGAGCAGTTTCTGATTTAAATTAAATTAACTTCGATGTAATTTCAAAATCTGAAGACAGAAAACAGAATGGTCTGATTTTAGCTTTATGAAATTATGCTACATAAATCATCTCCACGCAACCGCAGTAAACAAAGCAGCACTGCGCTCATAAACACTTCTTTAGTATGCATTATAGAGAGCCAAGGTCATCTAAACTTTTCTGAAGACCCAATATTTCTTCCAATATTTCGCTCATCGTGAACGGTGAGTTTGATCTGCCTGTTACAGTATTCTCCTCTTTGTGTTCGTCTTCATCGTCTCTGGCCTGTGTTAACTCCCCGGTTACAGACTTCGTAATAGTTTCACACAAATTACATTTTGGAGAATTCTTGCAATATAGTTTGTGTGCAACTCTGGAACAGAAATCAGCTGAAAAAACAAAAGAACTGATTGCCGATCGCGCGTTTGGAGCAAAAACAGGCCGGTTCTGATTTATGGCCATTCAAACGTTTTCTAATACAAACATTTTTCTGTTTGTTCTTGCCTAAAGGAAAACACAATACATTTTTTTAAAACAATAATTTCCCAGGACAGCTACACGATTTTCCAGGACATTTTACATTTTCTCTCATTGTCCATGTGTTCCATGTGTATCAATTTTCCAGGTTTTCCAGGACGCATGGGAAAGCTGCATATACTGCGCCTACTATGCAAATTTTCTGTTTGCATACAATACCCATCTTGGAATAAAAAAATAATAATAAAAAAATAAGACTCCACTGACATGATTAAACTTAATGAGGTATGTGACAACAAGAATACTAAAACGGAACCGTTTATCATTGCATACTGCATACTGTATCATACTGAAAAATAAATTGCGGTCAGTTTCCTGTTTAGTCAGTTTCATGTTATGTATGCATTAAACACAATAATGTGAATCTATTTAGGGTTGGAAGAGGCACATGTATTACCTGCAGCTCCCACCATGACCAGTAGATAGCGCTAGAGAGATCTCCAACTCTCCATTCATCTCTCTTCCTCATTCTCAGTCCCTGAAGAAAAGCATCAAATGGTTAAACCAATGCTCCAAACGTAAGGTGAGTGTTTAAGTCATATTTCAACCATATATATATATTTTTTTTACATTTGTACATTTTTAGGGCATAATAAATTAATTTCCATGACAGATTTGATTAAAGCGATGTCTATACTAAATTACCACAGGTCATCTCCCTCTCTCTTTTTTTCCCCTTTCTTTTTTTTTGTAACAATTTTGGTGAAATTGATGGTGTGTGTTTTTAAATAAGCTATACTTTTCATACTATGGTGTAGTCTATAAATCAGGGGCATATATCTTCCCTTTGGTATGTTTGGCATGGATTTGTTTTGACCCCATGACTTGTTAGCAATGCCGCCATTTGAAACTGATAGTGACATAATCATTGCAAGTAGGCTACAGCTTTGACTACATCTTAGGCATTCTTGCTATTAACATTACTTTTAAAATAGTTTTAAAAGTAAAATACCAATAACTACGAACAGGTACACTAAAGAAACTAAAATGCGTAAATAAACCTTAATGATTCCTTCAAAACGACGTCTGCAAAAAGTATATACAGTAGTATCTGAAAATTCCATAATGCAGAGAAAAACAAAAACTATGTAGTCGTCATATCAGTGTCAGTTTCATACAGGCCTACGTAATTGCCTAGTTTAGTCATACATGCCTTAAGATCCTGGACAAATGCATCTTTTACACTTTACATGAAATAGAGCAGGGAAGCAATCAATTGTCAAAGAAGCACATATATTATCCCACTTAATTTGTTAGAAAATTTATGTTAGCATAAATAAGTTTTTATTAAATGCAAACCAAGTGAAATCAGATCCCAAATAAGCTCCTCACAGTGGGATTCGGTTTCTAAGTGTCAAATCATCACTTCATAAGTCATCGAGCGACACGCAACCTGCACATGTTTATTCTTATGGCAAAGTCTAGTGCAAATGAGAGATCATAACGTATAACTATTAAAAATGGAATTGCACATTAAAGTAATTGTCACAATGACATGTTAAATAATGGTATTAAAAATCCACTTAAAATCCATAACAAACACACATTTGAAATGCACACATTTCCATGATGTTTACAACTGCAATAATAAATGGTTTTTATTATTGCAAAATTAGTATTTGTATTGTCACAGGCCTAACAGACATCTACTACTCCAGCAGACAAGAACCATTTGACGGTTCATAAATAAACTTGCTGAAATTACATGTCGATTTTGCTATTTTAAAGAGAGTTAGATTAATAGTGGAATTACAGGTTTAATCCGGAAAGCTGGTGTTCGCAGTTAGATCCGGTAAAGAAAGAGTGCGTTAAATCCTTCAGATCCAAGGTAAGATTCAGGAGAGTCAACCGATGGGTGCTCAAGGCGGCGAGCAGGATTCACACGCTGCTGAAGGCAATGGGAGTTTTTAATGGCATTCTTTGATGGCTCAGCAAAACCTCAGATATCTCTTTAAGGATCACTGTGCTGTGTTGCTAAGACCAGTGGATCAGAGCACACATCTGAAATTCACACCACAAATACCTTCCATGTTCCCTTCTTAAAAATAACTTACCCTTGACGTCATTCTTATTATCTGCTTAATTATTTATCTAATTAAGAATGTGAGACCTCTGCTAGTTGTATAGTGGTGCCTAATTAAAGTTATTAAACTAATAAGAGAAACAAATACAGTTTAAGATGAAGAAATACACCAGCAAATGCCTAGAGAGTGGGACTTGTGTTGTGGGACTTGGATTTACTCACCCAATGATCCATCAAGAAATATAAAGGACCTCATTCTGCAAGAATTATAAAATATTGTAATTATATTTTAACTTCACATTGACTATTAACCTTATAAATACAAAACAGTGATTTGAGAAATTAAGAATCTTACCTTGAAGATAAAACGAGCAGTACTTGATTTAGACTTGAAGTTAGTTATACTGAATTAAAGTTTAGAAAAAAATCAAACCTTGTTTGCAACCCATTTTACTTTCATAATAGTGGCAGATTTCAGCATGCAACGGGATATTCATTGTGAAAAAAAAAATGTAGGGTGGGTCTGTGAGATATAAAAAGTTGCATCAGGTGGTTTGAGGGACTGCAAAATAAAACGTTAACTGAAAAGGAAAGTCATTTTAACATTGACAAATTGATCACCATAAGACCAGGAATGTCTACTAAAAAGTAAATAGGGCTGAATTTGTTAACCTTAAGCAATTTTGTAAAAAAAAAAAAAAAAAAAAAAAAAAAAAAAAATTTAAAGGTTGATAGTTTAAAAAAAAAAGCAGAAAGCAACAATTAGTACAGCTGGGTTATTTATTTAGAAAAGGCATAATTTTGACAAACAGTCAATCTGTATAGAATTACAAACTGAACACTTCATTGTTCAAGAGAGTTTTGACTGGCATTTCTATGCACTATAAACTGAACTGTTACAAACATTTCCTCTAAGTAGTGCATTTTATTCAGGTCCTAGTCAGAAAAAAATCATTGTGGAATACTCATCAACAACAACTTCAAGCTTCAGATTCAAACATCTTCTTCCTGCCACCCATACCAGCCTTATCCTCAATGTTCTTACGCCAGTCACCCACATCACGCAATTCTTTATCCTGTGAATGAGAGTAAGATTTTCAGCTTTTGCGACCTGGAAGTTCTTGACATTATCAAAAATATGGTCATCTTTTGTACTCACCTCCTCTTTGACCTCCTTCTTGACTTGTTTGAGGTTGGCTCTCAGGTCCATGGAGACCTTGTGCTTGGAGCCCAGCAGAGCCTGAAGCATAGCATCAGCAGACATGCGCACTTTCTTCAAAGGAGGCTTCTTGAACTTGCCCTTCAGGTCGACGATCTTGATGTTTAAGTCTTTAACCTAAAACAAATGAAAAAGAATCTAAAGATCACCTTGTTTATGAACCGCATAGAAAGAAATATTCAAAAAAAGGTCTTACCTCATTGACAATCATGATGGCTTTGTGCTCTAAAATATATCTCTCTTCGTCAACAACCTCGATTTTTGCATGTAACTCTTTGCAGAGCTCCTGTTGACAGAATAAAGTTTATGCTTAAACTTTGAATTTCCAAAAATGTCCAACTTCTAGTAGTAGTAATAACTGAATTTGACCTGTAGTTCTTGTTTTGAGCTTGGGTATGACAAGGGAGGACAATGATCTTCCATGTATCTCTTCCTCTCCTCCTTCTTCTCTATCGCCTCTGCATCCAGTAAATCTTTTGCAACCTGGAGCATCATGCTCTACATGCAAATATGGCTCAATAAGAATCCTTCTTTTTTGTATGGAACTGTTTGATGTTGGGTTGGTTCAATAAGACATGAGCTCTTACCTTCAGGCTGTGTTTTTTACTACTAGACATTCGTTTGCTTAGCAAGAGGAAAAATAAAGACATACTTTACATTAGGATATTGATTTCTCTGTTGTGCTACCATAGTTAGATTGTACTTTGTTAGGACTGATCTACAATATTTACAGTGTTTGCAAAGCAGCACAGCAGAGCACTGATATTCCTCAAGCATTCTGGTTAGTGTTTATTCTAAACCTGTGGTTAACAATCCTGGTCCTGAAGAACCCCCAACACTGCAGATTTTAGATGTCTCCCTATAAACACACCTGATTCAACTTATCAGCTAATTAGTGAAGACTCCAAGACCTCAAAAGTGTGTGTTAGATAAGAGAGACAACAAAAACGTGCAGTGTTGAGGGTTCTCCAGGACCAGGATTGGGAACCACTGTTCTAAACCCTGAAGCAAAAGTTGTTAACTTTTGCAGCAAATGCAGCCCGAACTGCTTAAAAGGGTGCTATTATGCTTTTTCACTTTTTCAACTTTAATTAATCTGTAATGTTGCTGTTTGAGCATAAAAAAGATCTGCAAAGTTACAAAGCTCAAAGTCAAATTCTAAAGGAGATATTTTATTTAACAGAAATCACTTTTCAAAAACTACAACGAACGACTTGTTTGGACTACAACGCATATTTTCTGGGATTTGTGATATCACAAAGATCGACGAATGGGAGGAGACCTGGTTGAGCTGCACTAGAGAAGGCAACGAGTGTTATCAATATGTCGGAGACACACTAGCTTTCCCAAGGCAGATGAGCTTAGAGTGGTTATAATCATCCGGGTTTAAATCACACTCAAAGTGATTTGATTTTGACGCAATATTTACACTGAAGCTCACAGCAGGCGACTATGGTAAGGGGTGTCACATTTCCCAACCAGGCGCAGAGTGCTGCCAATCACAACACACACTGGCACAGTTAACCAATCACAGCACAGACTGGACCAGCTAACCAGTCACAACACAGACTGGCCCAGCTAACCAATCACAGCGCATTTCGTATTTCATTTGATACAGGAACTATTCGAGTCGTTCATGCCAGAATGGGGAGAAAGGTGTTGTAATAATAATAAAAATAATAATGTGTTTTTCGAACAACCTGGTATGAGAGCCTGTTCTAGTACACCCCCAAAACAAAATCAAGACCTTGTAAAAGAGCATAATAGGACCCCTTTAAAGTACAGAATTTTGATTGGTCTTTTTTTTCTTGCATTCATTTTACTATATAGCCATCTTTATGGTGGTGTCATGCTATGTGTTGATTATCATATATAGTGTCATGAGAAAAACTACTGGAAAAACACACACACACACACACACACACTAAATGATGGAATCAAGATGGCATACTGTACTTACTCAGACATTTCCGAGAGTTTATTTGCATCTTTTTGACAGAAATAAAAAAGAGAAATTAATCAGTGCTGTGGCACAGTGGGCATGCATATGTTCAAAACATATCAGAGCTATCATTTTGTGTCAGACCTGAGTCATGTCCTGATTCTATTCCCTGTCTCCCTTGCTGTCTGAACCCTACTGTACAATAAAGTAGTGCGATAAAGCTCAACAAATTTAAATAACAGATGAACTAGAGAACCATCCATTTTGAAAAAAAAAAAAAAAAAAAAAACAGTATTCAAGTATGTCAAAACAAATACACCCAGTCGTATCACCTGTAGCCCAAGACTGTTTACCCACTGAAGCTAAGCAGGGTTGAGCCTGTTCAGTACCTGGATGGGAGACCTCCTGGGAAAACTGACTGATTTCTATTGTCCCCTTGCATTATCAGCACACATTTTTCCTGTTTAACACTGTAAAGCTGCTTTTACACAATCTTTATTACATAAAGCGCTATATAAAAAAGTTGACTTGACTTGAGTTGAGGTGTTAGTGAGACCAGCAGGGGGTGCTCACGCTGTGGTCTGTGTGGGTCCTAATGCCTCAGTATAGTGACGGGGACACTATACTGTAAAAAGCAACGTTCTTCGGATGAGACATTAAAACGAGGTCCTGACTCTCTGTGGTCATTAAAAATCCCATGACACTTCTTGTAAAGTGTAACCTCAATGTCCTGGCCAAATTCCCTCCATTGGCCCTTATCAATCATGGCCTTCTAGTAATCCCCATCCACTGCACTGGCATCATTGTACTGTGGCTGCCAACGCACCATCCAAGTGGATGCTACACACTGGTGATGGTGGAGGAGAAGATGTGAAATGATTGTAAAGAGCTTTGGGTGTACAGTAGTACTCAGTCAAGCGCTATATAAAATTGCTTTATTCATTCCTTCATTCAAATGCTTCTCAACATTGCCACAAGGGGCACTATAGCGTACATTAGCACAAACTTTTACAGTTTGTTATTCTGTTGTCATGGTGGAGTAACATTTTGAAGATAATCTTACTTAGAAAGTTAAATTACTTAACAGTACTAACAGTACACCCCATCCCCATGAGTAATGAGATTCGTTACCATCAAGTAAGTCCACAAATCACGCACTTTACTGAGTATTTTTCTGGAGTATTTTCTGTCAACTAATTATAAACTGGATATCACAGTTCTGACTAATTGTCAATGGACAACTATTTCAGGTTAAGTATCCAGTGGTGGTAAGCCAAGGTTTGTTTCTTGAAGAGTTTGGATCTACAGCCTCAGGTACAAAAGCTGTTACTGGGGTGGTACCCTTTCAGAAGGTACACCCTTTGTACCTTATTTACATTAAAAGTACATATAAGTACCTAAAGGGTACATACTAGGGACTTTCACAATGGGAGTTATAGGAACTCAGTTATAGGAGCCACCAGGGTGGTCCACCAAGAACTAAAATTTTCCCAGCTGGCCATTTTATTTTTCTTGGTTGCATTCGCATCACCAGTAGGAACTCTGAAGTGACATAAACCGGTCGATGGCAACATCATTTAAGTGTGCCATTCAACGTCAACAACTAGAGGACTGAGAAGTGCTTGGGCTTCAGCATCAGTTCATCTACCACTGTTTTCCATGTTCATGAAGTTAATTCATAGTGCCGGTGTTTTGTATGGCATGTGTTAGGCCAGTCAACGTACATTTACCTCACTGGTAGTTCCTATTGTGCTGGGATATATAGTACTCCAAAGTAGGTGCTGATTTAGTCCCCCCAAATGATGTTCCTATATCTAAAACTGTTCCCAGTGCTTTTTGGTGAACACACCAAAAAGCAGGTATTTCCACCAAGAGTTATAGAAATTATGAAAATGTTCATTTGAAGCCACTGTTTTAAAAAGGGTACCACCCTAGGGACAGCTTTTGTACCTTTTTTCTGAGAGTGTAGCATTGCATGTGGACACATTCCAATGGCAACAAATCCACAGACATTCTGATTGTGTGACCTCTCCACACCACCCTATATGTCAAGAGTAGTGTAAACTCAAGAGGACCACATGGTTCCCAAACCTCTTTGACTCATCTGAGAGAATTTACTCTAGGAGGTCACTGCAATATGATCTCAAGGCCAGTACATCAGCTGCAGACACAGCCCCATCCTCAAGTGCATCTCTGGGATGTCAAAGATATGACAACCCAGCTCTCCTTTATTCCCCCGCTAAACAACCGTCTCGAATGTCTTTCTTAATATACGCCTGCTCTGAGAGACAGACCGGACTAACTGGCTAACTGATGACAAACTGATTGACTAATTTAGTACACTTAAATGGACTCTTAATGCCTCAATGACATACTTAGAAAGCTGCGAAGACAACAGTCAGGTCACATAAGGCTATTTGAAGAAAGACTATTCTAAGTAGCCATGGAAGAATATTGAGGACATGTTTAGCAGAAACACATGGCAGAATAGATCAAGTAGGACAGTGGTGTTCTTGTGTAAGAGTCTGGTAAACATACTCTTAAAAGTCAGGACTAATCAGGTCTCTGAGGAAATACAGTATACGCATATTCCAGATGTTCCAGAAGGTTAAGCCATTTCAAACCATTACACAAGATGTCTAAGATGAACTAAAAGGTCTGTGTATATAGTCAGCATTGTCTTTCAGATTAAAAAGTACTGCAATACAGTTTTAGACGAGAAAGTTTTGTAAATCAGTTGTTAACAAGGAGTACCGTAAGAAGGTGCTGACAGGTGGAGTAAGACTTAAGGATCAGTTTAAAATTTATCCTTGTGTCGGTGTTCATTTTCCAATGGCCACTTCAGCAGTCAGTATATCAAACCTGACATCAGCCATTAGGTGACCAATCAAAATGTTTTCTTTACTTTTTAGCATGGTGTTTCCAGAATAAAAAACTTGATGAGTCAAAAAACTAACTTTTCATGAGTTAGAATCACCAGCAATGATCATACAATGTTGTGAGGACTATCTGAAGATATTTTCACCAATCATTAACAAATCAACTACTGTTATCCAACAAAGAATTTATACATTACATTCATGTTCTCAGCAGGTGCCATCTTACTATAGTGACTAACAGTAAACGAACCAACCCCCATGACAACCTACTCCATCACCTTCAACATCAATCCCACAAACTACATTTTACAACTTCCAACAAAAATCTAAAAAAAAAGGTATTTGCAAGACTAAGACAATGAAGCAAGGGAACTGCTCTCACCTTTCTAGAAGAACAGAGGAAAGTCTTCTAGGGACAGATGGTTGTCAAAACGAGACACAGGCAACGGACGTGTTAAGATGGTATATATTGCATTCTCTGATCTCTCTGTAAATCCATGGTTTCTCTTTATGGAAGTGGATTATCCGCCACACCAATGAGCTGACAAGGTCATGAAATACAGCACTATCCCTCCTTCGCTGCGCAATCAGTATAAATAACCCATCCTTTAAGATAGCCATTCTTTTATTCTGCGGATGACTTTCTCACAAAGGCCTTTTTATGTCACAAGCATCTATCTATCTACACGGAACAAAATTTTAAATGCAACACTTCTGTTTTTGCACCCATTGAGCTGAACTCAAAGATCTAAGACTTTTTCTATGTACACAAAAGGCCTATTTCTCTCAAATATTGTTAACAAATCTGTCTAAATCTGTGTTAGTGAGCACTTCTCCTTTGCTGAGATAATCCACTCACCTCACAGGTGTGGCATATCAAGATGGTGATTAGACAGGTGTGCCTTAGGCTGGCCACAATAAAAGGCCACTCTAAAATGTGCAGTTTTATTGTATTGGGAGGTCCGGGGGTCCGAAAACCAGTCAGTATGTGGTGTGACCACCATTTGCCTCACGCAGTGCAACACATGTCCTTCGCATAGAGTTGATCAGGTTGTTGATTGTGGCCTGTGGAATGTTGGTCCACTCCTCTTCAATGGCTGTGCGAAGTTGCTGGATATTGGCAGGAACTGGAACACGCTGTCGTATACGCCAATCAAGAGCATCCCAAACATGCTCAATGGGTGACATGTCCGGTGAGTATGCTGGCCATGCAAGATCTGGGATGTTTTCAGCTTCCAGGAATTGTGTACAGATCCTTGCAACATGGGGCTGTGCATTATCATGCTGCAACATGAGGTGATGGTCGTGAATGAATGGCACAACAATGGGCCTCAGGATCTTGTCACGGTATCTCTGTGCATTCAAAATGCCCTCATTAAAATGCACCTGTGTTCATTGTCCATAACATACGCCTACCCATACCATAACCCCACCGCCACTATGGGCCACTTGATCCACAGCGTTGACATCAGCAAACCGCTCACCCACACGACGCCATACACGCTGTCTGCCATCTGCCCTGTACAGTGAAAACCGGGATTTATCTGTGAAGTGAACACCTCTCCAAAGTGCCAGATGGCATCAAATGTGAGCATTTGCCCACTCAAGTTGGTTATGATGACGAACTGCAGTCAGGTCGAGATCCCGATGAGGATGATGAGCATGCAGATGAGCTTCCCTGAGATGGTTTCTGACAGTTTGTGCAGAAATTCTTTGGTTATGCAAACCGATTGTGCAGCAGCTGTCCGGGTGGCTGGTCTCAGACGATTTTGGAGGTACTGTTGGACGTGGAGGCCCTGGGCTGGTGTGGTTACACATGGTCTGCGGTTGTGAGGCCGGTTGGATGTACTGCCAAATTCTCTGAAACGCCTTTGGAGACGGCTTATGGTAGAGAAATGAACATTCAATTCACGGGCAACAGCTCTGGTGGACATTCCTGCAGTCAGCATGCCAATTGCACGCTCCCTCAAAACTTGCGACATCTGTGGCATTGTGCTGTGTGATAAAACAGCACATTTTAGAGTGGCCTTTTATTGTGGCCAGCCTAAGGCACGCCTGTGCAGTAATCATGCTGTCTAATCAGTTTCCAGATATGCCACACCTGTGAGGTGGAAGGATTATCTCGGCAAAGGAGAAGTGCTCACTAACACAGATTTAGACAGATTTGTGAACAATATTTGAGAGAAATAGGCCTTTTGTGTACATAGAAAAAGTCTTAAATCTTTGAGTTCAGCTCATGAAAAATGGAAGCAAAAACAAAAGTGTTGAGTTTATAATTTTGTTCAGTCTATCTATCTATCTATCTATCTATCTATCTATCGATCGATCGATCGATCGATCGATCGATCGATCGATCTATCGATCGATCTATCGATCGATCTATCTATCTATCCACGGTAGATTATACCTTCAGGATTGTGTGTTCAGCATCCTCCAGTTTCCGGTCAGTTTCTTGCAGGTGCCAGGAAGGTGTTACTGTAACCTGTTGTATTTAATCATAATAAAATGTGTTAGCAGCTTTTATTCTGTCATAAACCAAATGGATAATACAAACTGACGATAAATACTTACTTGTTCCAAAGATTGGTGAGGAAATAATGTAAAATAAAAAGCTGGGTACAAAGTGGTTTATTCAGCATAATGAACACAGGACTTCATTCTTGGTTAACTGTTTTAATGATTGTGTAAGACTTTGAGACATGGGCTGAGAATACACAGTACCAATGTTGAACAGAAAACTAAGGGATCATAATTTTGATCGCTTTTTCGTAATATCAAATGTAAATGAGTGTATTATAAGTACACAAACAGATTATCACACACAAAAGACATTTGTAGGCCAATTCAGCTTAGCAGCACATTGAACTTCAAAAAAAATTATATAAATAAATAAAATTTAAGCCTCGGCCTCAAACATCTTCTTCCTGCCATCCATGCCAGCCTTGTCTTCAACATTCTTACGCCAGTCACCAACGTCACGCAGTTCCTTGTCCTATGAAGCGTAAATTAAAGACATTTGGTCAGTGTGCCAAAAGATTTAAGGCCTGTTCACACCAAGCATGATAACTATAAATATATAACGATAAAGATATAATTCTAAAAATCGTACTCAATATTAACGAATAGCAGAGTCCACACCACAGCTATAACGGTAAAGGCACAGAGAAACAATATCGTTGGAATCACTTTCAAAACGATTTTTCTCCAGCTGATGAACGATACAAACTTTGACAGCTAATCAGAATCCATCCTGAGAATTTAAAGCCGCAGACGCATGTGCACTTAGAATAAACAGACGATATAATTCGCTGGTGTGGACGCTAATATTGTTATCTTTATAGTTATTGTTCTTGGTGTGAACCTGGCTTAAGGGTCTAAGATCAGCATCTTTCAGAATTTAGAAGGTTCTAGGCTCTTTTGGACCAAGAAATACAGGAACCTCAATGAAAATGAAAACAATGCAGTTTAACACTCACCTCCTCTTTGACCTCCTTCTTGACTTGCTTCAGGTTGGCTCTCAGATCCAGAGACACCTTGTGCTTGGAGCCCAGCAGAGCCTGAAGCATAGCGTCAGCCGACATGCGCACCTTCCTCAGAGTTGGCTTCTTGAACTTGCCCTTCAGGTCAATAACTTTGATATTCAGGTCTTCGATCTACAGTCAGTCAGTGAGGGCCATCAGTATAAAAACTACAAGGCAAAACACAAACTGGATCGGAATAAAATTTAGATGACATCTTACCTCCTTCGCACTCTTGTTGACTTTCATTTCCAGATCATATCTCTCCTCATCAGTGACATCAATTTTGTGGTGAAGCTCCCTGCACAGTTCCTATAAATAATAAGAACAAAGAGTATTAATTTTAGTTATCAATTTACCATGTTTCTCAGGGTGTCATGCACATATTTATTTACTTTTTTAGAAGGTGAAATTATTGTCTGGTACCTGTAATGCCTGTATGCCTGAAGGTATAGACAGAGGCTGGCAGGTCTCTCCCATGTATCTCTGCCTCTCCACCTCTCTGTCTTTTACTTCCTGTTCCAGTATACCTTTAGCGATGGAAAGCATCAAGCTCTGGGACACAGAGAGGCTGGGTGTCATTGTTACTCGATAATGGACATTGAAATATGTTTTAATTTGAATCATACATTACCTTTAGATGATGCTTGCGACTCGACGACATCTTTTTCCTGAGGTGTTTTGAAATCATTAAAATATATTGTGTTGAAGCAGTAACTAATCACCACAAGACACTTCATTTTTTATTTCATTTTTTAAGCCCAATATACTGTACACAAATAGAAAATATAAACATTTCTGTTAGTTGAGGTAGATAATGATAATCTAATAAAGGGAAATTAAAATATTCACTTACTCCGACATCTTGGCTGAATTTTGTTTTTGTCCCTGTGAAATAAAATACCCAATTTACAATTAACACAAAACGCTGGTAATATTTCAATATGCCATAACCATTTATTCTCAAGTAAAACTACTTTTGTGCATTGGATAATGTTTTAACAACATGGAAGTTATCTGCAAAATGACAAGTAACCAGACTAACCACCAATCATCACTATGTTCAAATAAGGCCATAATGGAATCTTCTGGTCTAAAGTGAATCATATGCTATTTTTGAGCAGAAAATCTCTAGAGATGCTCTGTGCTAAGCCCGTTTCTGGGTGATAATCAAAATCATGACCCCACCTCTATTCCTTCCCTCCCAATCATCTGAAACTGATCTAACATAAAGACTCAAACCATGACGCCAATTTTTTCAAACCCATCCATTTATTTAAAGACTGAGCCTAACTTGAGTGTTTGACCA
The DNA here is from genome assembly GCF_018340385.1 of Cyprinus carpio. Lineage (NCBI taxonomy): Eukaryota > Metazoa > Chordata > Actinopteri > Cypriniformes > Cyprinidae > Cyprinus > Cyprinus carpio. Next base: position 14,607,433 of record NC_056596.1, on the reverse strand, counting down.
AATGATCAAAATATACAGCAAGGCAAGATTCACCCAATGAAAAATTCTGTAATTTACTAATTTACTCCCATTATTATATTATATTATATTATATTATATTATATTATATTATATTATATTATATTATATTATATTATATTATATTATATTATCATTTAAATGTTCAGTAAATGTAATAAATAACATTAAAACGAATTTTCCTACTGGGATCAAAACAGTCAATTAAAATTGCTCAAAACTAAATGATTATCAACTCTCTAATCTACTTTGTATTTCAGGATTACTTTCAGAATGCAATTTGCAATGCCAGGTCTAAAGTTTGACAATGAGTATCACTGTGATAATGTGAGTAAATATGTAGTAAAGGCCTTTACATTTGAACTATGCCAATGCAGATTTAAGCATAGCATCATTGTCTAAATCGACAAAGAGATCCCTTTGCGTCATTTTAGACCCGCCGACTAAACCCTAATATTTATTTAAAGATTAAATCTTGACAGCAAAATAAACACAGGCATATCACCTTCCAATCCTAAAAGCCTAATCGGATAGCGTTTCCAAAACTCAAATCAACACATTACATTTCAGCTACCAAGTGTGTGTCCCAAAATAGCGCAATGATTTTTCAATAGCAGTTTCCTGTATTTCCAGTAAGGATGCAGAATTAATGTCTTATAACAAATAAAATAGAATTAAACAGGATAATGGATTTCCCAACAAAGTCTCAACAAGCTCTTTTGCAAAAACTCACACCAACCAACGAAAAATAAATTAAATAAAAAGTTAAACCGCAAAACACCTTTCAAATGCATCACAAAAAGCAAAATCCAGTCAAAATCTGAAATTCCACAAAGAAAAATCGTCTGTAAACATTTTTATTTTATTTTTTCAAACTATAGTGCAGCTGGCTAATATGCATCTAGGTGCAATTCCAACAGCGTAAAGACATGAATAATACGATAAGCAAAGGAAAAACAGAGAAAACTGCATCTTACTTATGAGCTGAGGCAGACACAGCCAGAAGAATGGAGGAAGAATATGGTCTCTGTGGGGAGCGGGCATCATAAGTATATATTGTATTCCCCCATGACCAAGGAAAACCCATCTCTCTGTTTATGGTAGTAGATGCAATCACAGAGCCAATAGGCTCTCAAACACCTGAAACACAATATCAAATCCCTCATCTCCACCCCGAACCCCCTGCATATAAATAACCCCTCTTTAGATTGTGTGTATTTTTAATCAAAGTGAAGCCCACACATGACGCAGAGATAATGAATATCAAGACACCAGCAAGAGCACTGCATTACTGTGCTAAGCTTTTAAAAAAGCATTTCTTCAGCTTCGCAAACACAGTGAAAATCTTATTTAACCTTCACTTTTAAAGCAAAAGGAATTGTGTCCCAGAAACATTTTTGATTGAGCTATGAGTTTATTCGCAAAAATAAATAAATGCATTTAAAAATTAAAGAAAGAGAAACATATTGTTCATGAACATTTCTGAAGTTTTTTTTCCTGAAACGTACAGTACATTCAGAAATAATATTTTTATAACTTAATGGGAATGCTAGCAAAGCATTCTTAGAACATATTTTGCAAAGGCTCAGTTTATGAATAATAATTAAATCACTTGGTTAGATTTGCCCATTGGGCGAATGTCATATACAAAATTAATATTCAGAATAATTAAATTCCAACTTGAGGGTACAATGTGCATATGAGTTGTTATGACTAGGTTAAGAAATTTGTGATTGTGTAGATTGTGGTTCATTTAACAACTCATTTTTCTTATTGTTAACCACATTAACTGCTATTCTAAGAGCCCAGAAGAAAGTTCCAGAGGGAACACATGGAACACCAGGTGACAAACAAACTGACATCATTCATTTATAAAAATCTGTTCAACTTATTGTTTAAAAACTCTAGTGCCACTTATAAGTCTATACTAAAAAAGCAAAAAGTGCTCATATTGCCTATTTTACTAAACTATCAGCAATTTTACCTTCCATTTCCAGCTTGACAAATTAGCTGGAAGGGATATTAACTGTTTTCTTTTTTTTCTTAAAGCAAAGCAAAGCCAGGCAGGTCTAAACAGACTGGAAACATTATTTCTCATTCGGTAGATGAGCTTGTGAATACTGTACATGCAGAGTAGCATATTTCTAAATATTTCTAACTGTTCTATTTATGTTTCTAAACAGTTGGTCTGGTGCTGATGGCTACCTGGGATTCTTTCACCCCAGGCATTCAAATAATAACTGAAATATAAGTATAATTTAATCACTGTTAATACCTGCTATAAACCTCATTCTCAAGTTAAGATTTTCATCATGCACATGCAAATTGGTAAACAATTTTTGAGATGAAAAAAATAAACATATTAATAAATTTAAAAGCAAAAATATTTGGTGTGGTCTTAATTTCACATCTTGAAATGTATGATTATTTCACAGTTTAAATCATCATAGTTAGTTAATAATGTTAATGTTCATTTGCAAAGTATTAAAAATAAATGTTAAAGTTATCTTTAAAAGTTTCCAAGTTTTAATGTCATTCTTCTATAACAAAAATACAAAATCTGATAAAATTGATAAAATCTGAAAATACTCAAACAAAATGACATGATCACATATATCTTTTCCAAGATTCACAAGATTTCCTATTTGAACATTTCACACGACAAGGAACTCAGTGCATCAGATTCTCTTTAATATCAACATGTACAAATGCATTTTCTTCAAAAACATGACACAGAAAATACATTGCCTCACATTATTCTGGTTTCTAACGCATTGAGTATGTTTTCTAGGCCAATAAAGTTAACCTGAGAGTTCATGTTGTTAGACCTTTACAGGGCGAGATCAACCATCCAAAAATATAGATTTAAATAAGCTAATGAATAAGAATAAAGCAATGTTCCATTTGAATCTAAATACAGCTTTGCTAATGTCAGAAGCTAATTGCAGGCCCGTAGAAGAAGGTAATGATCTCACACTGATTGATGTCACCACCACATTGATTGAAGTACAGGCACTGTTCACTATGAGCACTGCTATGAAACCTTTACAACAGCGTATTCAGATGAAACTGATCTCTGTCATACATCACAAAATTACAGCAACATGGAGCATTTCCTGAACATGTCAAAGCATAAAGACGACATTTTGTCTATACCTGATGAGTGCATATAGTGTGTGCGTGTGAAGGTCACAATAATCAAAACTGGACAAGTTCAAACAAAAGGCACCAAAACTCTGGAGGGTCTTTCTTCACCAAACTGTGCACTAAATATTAAAATAGGATAATCACTACTGACAAGCATAAGCCATGTCAAATATATTTCCCGGTAAGCACAAGTACGTCACCAAGACACACATTATATTATATTTGTGTGCAAATGTCAGAAAAACAGCAGGTTCATCTAAATTTGAAACCATAAATGTGTTGCAAAGCATTAAAAATAGACTGCTCATGTTATAATCAACACCGCTAACCTAGTTAGATGTATCTATTATAATGATAGCCATCTAGGTTTGTTGCTTTGGCCGCTTTCAATACAAACTGGGTGTATATCTGACAAGGGATTTTGTCAACAACATATTGCAAACTAGCTAATGCTTTAAAAAAAAAAACTGTCTAAATGAAGATGCATGCATTCAAGACGTCTCGGTGACATACGTGTGCTATCAGTCAGGGTTGTTACATTTTTCTATATGGCTAAATCAAAATACAATAGAAACCATGAACAGCAATCATTAAGTTAAGCATAAACATTAGCATAATAAAAATATTTTGATCTATATTCACTGCGCAACATTAAATCAAACTAAGCCACGTTTCAGCAAAACTTGTGCATTTCCTTGTGGTTAGTGCAATATCAAGCCTTTGCAACTGAGCATTGCTCCACAACTCGGTTTAATTCATTTTCCAAATACCAGCACTCCATAAAAGGTATAAAGTGGGCCAGTTTCAATGCTTTACACGATCACAAAATTCACATTGTTTCCAAGCACTGAATTATTTGATCAAACTTGTTGAATATTACACATTTAATAAAAGACACTTAGTAAATGAAATGTCTCCTCATAGAGGACTACTCTTACTGTGTATCTTTCGACCCTGGTTGAACACAAAGAAATATCAACCAACTGTCAAATGAATAAGGATGCCAACAAAGGTTGTGCTTTGTACTGCCAGATACAATGACTAATCGTGTTAAATCCTCAATCTGTTAACAGAGTGTTTGAAATGTTTAGTTGATAGTACTCCAGTTTGACGTTTCAGCCTCAGTAGTGGTGTTTGCAGCCATATGTGACATCATTTCATCTCCTGAGAGCTCCCACTACTTTCTTCTTCAGCATAAACCTGCAGAGCATGGCTATGTACCCATGTGAAGAAGAATAAACAGGAGAAGTATTCCCAGACAAATCAAATTGTTTAGCAGCTGCACAAAGCATGTTTTTTGTTCTCATTTTGTTTAGCCAGAAGCAAAACAAATGACTCAAATTCTCAGGCTTTGTTTTGCTAAAATGGCCACTGAACAACTTCAGTAAATTTTCACAGTTAGCACTCACACCATGAAATCCAGCTCAGTTAAAACACAAAAAAAGCTGCCTTTCACTGTTCTGTTGGGAAGGGAAGGGAAGGGAAGGGAAGGGAAGGGAAGGGAAGGGAAGGGGAAGGGGAAGGGGAAGGGGAAAGGGGAAGGGGAAGGGGAAGGGGAAGGGGAAGGGGAGGGGAGGGGAGGGGAGGGGAGGGGAGGGGAGGGAAGGGGAGGGGAGGGGAGGGGAGGGAAGGGAAGGGAAGGGAAGGGGGGGAAGGGAAGGGAAGGGAAGGGAAGGGAAGGGAAGGGAAGGGAAGGGAAGGGAAGGGAAGGGAAGGGAAGGGAAGGGAAGGGAAGGGAAGGGAAGGGAAGGGAAGGGAAGGGAAGGGAAGGGAAGGGAAGGGGGGCCCCCCAAGGTTCGCTATCAGGTCCAAGCCACTTTGCGGGAGATGGCCTGTTTAAAGCACTCTGGATTCGTGTTCCCACCCGGTCTCAGAGCTCTTTCCAGACTTACCAGAACGTTTTGATGGGAATCTCGAATGTTTACAGGGTGTCTGGCTCGGAGCAGCTCGTAGGCAGCTATAAGCCTCATATTTTGTTTTACCATGAGGTACTGAATAATGCAAGTGGGGGCAAGGGAAAAACCATCACGACAATGCACTAACACTCGCTTCCTCTTCTCCGTGGAGGCATCGATGCACTCATTGATGTCCTCAAAGCAGCGGTGCTTGAGTGCCAGCCCTTCTTGGACAGTGTCCGGAAGGTCGGTCATGTCTACTTTGAGCCGAGACCAACTATGCTTTACACCCCTTGAACAAGTGCAAGGAATGACTCTCAAACAAGTCTCCCCGGGTAGGCTGCTCATGTCGATGATGCTGTCGATGTTATTACGGCACAACGTACGTCCACTATAAGCCGCGTTCAGGTTCCCCACATAAATGTAGTCTGTAACCTTGGATATGACCGGATCTGAGTACTGGAAGTGCTCAGGGATGCTCTGCTTGGGTTCTGGAGTCTCTGGGCCCGTTTTGGCACTGCCGGGACCGGCTCTGCGACTGTAGTTGTGCATTTTCTTGGATCCGGAGCGGGAAGGTGGATTGGAGTCGGACTCAGAGCTGCTGTTCCAAGGTGGGGAGAAGAGTGAAAAGCGACTAGAGGACTTGCTCTTGGTGAGGTGCTCCACCGGACTGGAGAGGCCAGAGCTGGAGGGGGTGGTGGAGCCAGAAGCACAAAAGAGAGACGCTCTTTCAAGGGAACCTGTACTGCTGGCTGCTCCGGCACTATGGGCCTGCTCCATCTGATGGAAAAAGTCACACATTACGATGGGGGTCTCGAACCAGACCTTCAACAAGTTACGAGCAAATGACTTGAAAGTACTTCCACCTACCTGAGCTTTGAGGTTGTTCTTCCATTCCTGGGTCTCCAGAGCTTTGAAGCGTCCACTGCTGTCAGAGGACACTGAGAGACACAGGGGCCGATGGGTCCTGGGGGGTAGCTGGGGTGTCAAGGCCATGGCAAGCGGCCGGGAGTCAGGCTGCTCGTTCCTATGCATCAGATCTGGACAGGAGCCTTAAAAAAACAAATCAGATGGACTGAGGTCAATGAACAAATCTCTTACCTCAAATCTTGTTAACCACACAGAAAAGTTCAAATACCAATTCAAAGTTTACTTTGTTTAATAACCTTGCAAGTATTCCTGTTCGGTGTAAAGGGGTCCATAGGGATGCATTAAAATATGCATCTTTAAAATTTGGTTCTGAGTAAACAAGATGATGATATAGATGGTTGGATAGATACAAGAAAAAGATCCAAACACAGTATGCAAAGAAAAGAGTTTAAAAAAAAAAAAACCTTCAACAATGCCAGAGTCACTAATCTAGATGCTTCCAGATCCCAGAGGGATGGGCAATTATTCTGAAACCAAATTCGAATCAGTGTTTATCAGTGCCCAATCATTTAAATTAGTGTTTGTTTCCTATTCTGCCCACTGGAAATTTACAAAGGCCACAAGGTTTAAGATGTTGTTACATCTGGGGACATAGTTCTCTCTCTCTCGCTCTCTCTTTCGCTCTTAGGTGACTCCGCCCTAATTGGATGTAAAAGACGCATCTCCTGATTTGTTCCTGGAAATCCAGCATATTTTTAAAAAGTGGAACGTAGGAGGCAAAAGGCAGAGAGCAGAGTTGTTGGCATTGTGTCTGTTGTGAATTAAATCGCGTTGTTACATAACATGCAACCTTTTTCTTTGTGTTGAGAATCTTGTTGGGTATATCCCCGATTACTTAGACCTTTATTATTTTATGTTAACTATTGTTTTGTTGTTTAAGCCATTTAGTTAATTTTCTTTTCTTTTCATTCCCGTTAGTTAAGTAGCTGTTTTTTGTTTTAGACAGGGAGTCAGGGAAGAATGCTGTCATTTGTTTCTTTTTCTATCACATAGGCTATTTAGAGTCCCTGGGTATAGATAGTGTTATGCTTTATTTTATTTTTTTTTTTTTGGCTTTGCCCAATTTTAACTGTGTCACTAGAAATGAGACTTAAAGAAAGAAAAAAGAAAAATAAACTAAATAGAAAAAAGAAAAATAAATAAAGGTAACAGCGGGTTTCAGATTTCTTTATGTTATCTTCCCTGACCCTAGACCAGGGTCATAATGTTCTTTTGATATGTTGATGATTGTGGGCATTATGAAATCTCCCAATGCAAAGCAAGAGTCCCGCTTTAGCTTTGTTCTTAAGTGCTCAACAGGCTAATAAGAAATTGCCCTTAAGTTTCTCCCTATAAGGCACCTGTCTGTTAGCGAATCTGTGTGATTCAATGAGGATGCTCATTAATGGAGCTGTGAGTTTGTTTGATACAGGAAAACACGACTCGGGCATTAATACACCCACATATCTCATTTCAGACAGCCATTCCATCGTTTTATTGTTCCGCCAATTGACTATGTGCATGTTTGCTAACACGACAGCGCTAAACAGCAATTCTGACCAAATCTGTCTGAAGATTCATTCAGCTGCGACTAGATTTGAAGTATCTGCATATTAGCTGGTGAAAAACAACAACCATTGTCAACAATGCTAAAATACATTCAGATTCAAGCAATACTGTATATTACAATAATGTCTTGTTTTAAAGAAATTTACATTTACAGTGTACCAGAGATTCTTGAATGTGAAATTGAAAATATGAAAATTCTCTGCACAAAATAATTGTAATTTTAAATGTTTTTTAATGAATTTTTAAATAAATTAAAATAAGATGTATTATTATTTCTATTTACTCTAAATCATTTTGCTAAATCAATTTAAGATTTTATTTCCAGAAGGGCTGAATACCTATGAAGATCATGCTAAAAATATTTTTAACAGAAATAAACTTTTGTTAGACAGTGACATACACCATATATAAATGTCACAAAACAGAAAGCGATATGTGATAGTGTCCTGAATAATCCAAAAAAAAAGGACATAAGCACATACTGTAGTACTTACCAGTGGCACATGCTGAACGAGAAATTAGCTGGAGCTGCAAACGATTGCTAATCTTGAGAGAGTTGAGCAGATATTTTGCAATCATGCCTGAATAAAATAGACCACAATACAAGGGAAAAAAAAGGGTCGTCTGAAACAGAATGAATCCAATAGCAGAAAAAAAAAAAAAAGATCTCATGAAATCAAAATTGAAGTTTTGTGGTTTATAGACCATGTCTGCACTACAAACATTCATCAAATCAAATGGGCTCAAAAAAAACACTGCTGTAGCATAAACCAAATGCTATTAATTAACTCATTTATTATTTTTATTAACAGACATGTTGGCATCCAGCCAGGGTATCACAAACAAAAAAAGTTACTTCAAGAGATGTAAAGTTTGATGTTTAGGAACATAGAAACACAGAAAATGCAAATATGCTGTACTAGTTTCTACACCATCTAACCAATAGATTTAGCAGAACATGTCATTTTACTGTAAATTGTGGGGTTAAGGAAGTAGAAAGTAATTAATAAATAATTTGCAATGAAGATCAATAGATCTACAAGACAATACATCTAGGTAACTTATACAGTAAAATACTGTCAAATGTTACTGTAGTTCCCAAAGATCCATGTGTGATGCGTCACACTTATTTAATTTATTTAAACAATTATTTTCATCACATTTATTTCATCAAAATTATTTCATTTAAATACTTACATTTGTCCTTATTTTGTAAACCGTTACCTACATTATGGTGTTTCGTGTAACATTTTATGTTGTTCAACTAAAGTCGGGCATTATTTTAGTATCACGCATGTTACCTGATGGTGTTTCATCATGCTTGTGGAAAGGTTTATGAAAACAGCACTTCTGATGATCTGTAATTCCTCATGTGGCCTTCTGTTTTACTTTTTGTTCATTATTATGGGGATTATCAATATATTCTAAGGTCAAAGCAGTTTTTAATAGTCCAAGAATGCTGGTATATTTACATTTTACAAATTAATTATATATTGTTGCACCTAAATGTCTAAAACTTTGTCACTATATTTGCTATTTTGCAGTTGCTTTTATATAAAAGTGTGCATTTTAAAATAAACATAACCAGATTTATTAAAGACATTTTAGAAAGGCACAATTCAGATTACTAAAAAGGCAGGTTTGAAGCAAATCTCACCATTTTGTTTGGACTGCTCTTTCTTATCCAGCTGATGAGGTTCCATGATGTTTCTGTTATGTTTTTTCTAGATTTTTCATGTTTTTCCATCTGTAAACAATTCAAATAACATTTTCAAAGCCGTTTATTTCTGTGTTTGCAGTGTGAGGCATGCATATGCTGGTCAGATGTGTGACTGCAGTGAAGGGACAGACAGACACCCCCGCACTCAAGCATTCCAGGACTTCAGTCTGCTTCACAAATATATATGGCGTGATTTCACGATCAAATGCTGCTTTCACGCTGCCGAGCGCAGGCATGATTACATAAACGGAAAAATCATCACTGCGTTAAATAAGCGTTCATGTCTCATTAGAGGTGTTTGTACAGCTCCATCCGCGTGGCTGTGCGGTTTCACTGCATGCACGCGACTCAAAACACCAGAGAGCAACGAACAGAACATACACATACAAGACATTTATAACATTTGTGAGCAGGAAATATATTAAGCATAAGATTGTTCAAACAAACCCCAGCCATTCATCTCTGCAGCGCTCAGCTGAATGAAGCTCACGTGGACAAACGACGTCACGGAAGCGACGAGCTGAGCTTCATGGGAAAAGTAGTTCATAAGTGTTGACGAAAGTGGGTAGTTGACAAATAACATCTTCTTGAATATAATTTAGCTTATTAATGTATATAGGTAAATGTACATTTAGTTGTAGTAAAGCAAATCTGCAGGACCGGACAGTTTTAGCAATGTGGTCTGAGAAAGTTAGCTGATCATCAATTATAACTCCAAGGTTTCAGGCTGTTTTTGAAGGAGATATGGTTGATGTGCCTAACTGGATGGTGAAATTGTGATGAAGTGATGGGCTTGTTGTAACCACAAGCAATTCTGTCTTGGCAAGGTTGAGTTGAAAGTGATGGTCCTTCATCCAGCAAGAAATGTCTGTTAGACAAGCTGAGATGCGAGCAGCTACCGATGGATCATCAGGATGGAATGAGAGGTAGAGTTGAGTGTAATCAGCATAGCAATGGTATGAAAAGCTATGTTTCTGAATGACAGAACCTAATGATGCCACGTAGACAGAGAAGAGAAGTGGTCCAAGAACTGAGCCCTGAGGCACCCTAGTAGTTATGTATATTATATATTATTATTATTTATATCTCTCAGATTATTATTATTATTATTAATTATTATTTATTTATATAGTAAATGTGGCCTAGAAATAGCCTGTTTAATTGTGACAACATGCCCCAGAACTAGGGAATGGTTTTGAATAGTTTTTGCAACCTTTACATGAACAAATTCATAGGCCTACTAATATTTACTGTAGTAAAATGTAGAACTACCTCTGTTTCTCTGTACAGTACTGAATGATTACCATATTAAGACACCATAATTTACAGGGTACTCCAACTTCACAGATACCGTAGTATAACCACAGTACCATGTAGTACCAACCCAGATAGCACACGTACATCTGCAAGACATCTGTTAAAGATCACTTCATCTGGAAAGCATCTGCTATGTACAAACATCTGATAGACATCTCAAAGATGTCAGTCTTAATCATAAATACATCTCGCATATGTAAATGCAGACGTCTCTGTGAGGGAAGATACTTTTTTGTTACTGACTCAGTGTCCTATTCCATGTGCAAAGCACTGTACAAAAGAAAGAAAACATCTTACCTTTTTGTATTTCTGTTACAGGTGCTGATGTCAGAAGGCTGAAACCACTTTTGACAGCTTGTTATCTGTGCTCAGGATAATCAGAGACAGGCTCAGGTTGCTGCAAGTATCCAGGAAACCACTCCAGATCCTGACATCATGTGCTGCTCTATAGCAACAAAACTACACCGGTAACTCCATTCAGCAGCAATATTTTACAGCAGGTTTCACAGCAATTGTTTAAATCAGAAATTGATTAGTAGCCTTATTGTAATTTGAGGCTTAGATGTCAACAAAGCCAATCAAATAAGTGCCTTGACAACGGACATGTCGCCTAAATGGATTTCCAGTGGCTGTTCAACAAACGTTGTAATAATGAGACCACTTGGTAGCAGACCCTCATAAACGCTGGATGAAATGTGGCCTAACACCAGTGGGTGGTATAAGGCTTTATTTAAATAACAAAGTGTCAGACTGTGCTCCTCCACTATTCAGTTGCTTACAAGATCTGAATTACTTATGACCTGGTTCTCTCATCTGCTCAAGTCTGCCACAAACACAAACTCTGTTATTCCCACCAGTTTCAGAGGTGTGGTCTCCCGACCACAAAGAACAAGATTTCAATTAGAGACGTGAGACATGCAAATGAGAAGATGTGTTTTATAAAGGTACTTAGGACTGAATCATTCATAACTGGATTACCTTGTATGGCTGTATTGTAGCCGAAGTGTGTACATGCGATGTCAGTTTTTGCAGAACCCAATCAAAAACACACCCACAAACAATTCTGAGCAATTAATGAATTGAATTTCATGATATATCAGCATTTAGCTTTGCATCACAGGAATAAATTGCATTTTAAAATATATTAAAATATAAAGCAGCTATTTTAAATTGAAATAATAATATTTCACAATAGTACTGTTTTTACATCCAGTAACTGCAGCGTGGATGTATCCTGCACAGCATGGTAAGCTAGCAGGAATATTCCCTTTGATCGGAGATGAAAGCTGCACTCTAGTAGTAAAGAGACTCTAAAGGTCATGTCAACAGTGTTTACTATCTCTGCTGATCATAAACCTGCTGTGCGTCTGCTTTTGTGATGGTTAATGGAAATGGAGATCGCTGCAAATCAGCTGTAAGTGGTCTATATTGTTCTTTTCTATGGAGCCATTTTCACTTGGAGTGGCTCAGGCTGTGAAAGAAAATACATAAAAGAATCTTACATAAGTGATGGTAATGTTTTTGAAAGAAGTGTCTTATGGAGCCAGAATGATCTCAGTAATAATTTACGCAAAAGACGCGATGCACACATGCGTAACCCAGTTCACATGCATGAGAAATAATTCATGTGCACCAGAAAAATACATATATTCACAAAAACCAATTCATGTGCACAAAATAAGAATAAATATATATTCATAAAATACATTTCACAAATGCAAAACACAATTCACAGATGTACAACTGTGTATACAATTTTTTTTTTTTTTTTGACGTGCTAATAGCTACAAATGATGTAGACGACAACATGGTAGAGAGTAATGAAATGTTTATGTATTGTTATAAATAAACGAAAAAGAATGGCAAGAAATCAGATATATTCTTATTGGTCTATACTTATATTACTTCAGTGTAACTTATTGAAATTCTTGTGGACATTGTTACAAAGAAATGTGAATGGAGGTTTTTCAGAAGGTTTTGTTTGTGAAGGGGATCTTGAGCGTGTGTTTCAAGGCCAGCGTTGTGTCCACCTGTTCAGAGGAGAGTAACGTGTGCCACTGAGCCACAGGCTTGCGTGGGTTGGACAGCATATCCGCCCAATGACGCAGCTGGTTTCCTGTAGCATCACAGCTCAGATAGATTTTGCCGATCGCATCATTTCTGCTCATTTTGTCATGATCCCACACAGAGATGACCAGCTGGACTTTCTGTATTGAGGGATAATGAGCAAAACAAACAGTTATACACATTTTAAGTTACTTGATGAGGTTGAAATCATATAAGAATGATATTCCGACATTACAACCATATTTTTTTCCTCACAGACACAAATCAAACCAACAAAAACCACTCAATCTAATAGGTGAAATTGTGATAAAATAATGGGTTTGCTGGAACCACAAGCAGTTCTGTCTTGGCAAGGTTGAGTTGAAGGTGATGGTCCTTCATCCAGCAATAAATGTCTATTAGACATGCTAAGATGCGAGCAGCTACCGTCGGATCATCAGGATGGAATGAGAGGTAGAGTTGAGTGTCATCAGCATAGCAGTGATATGAAAAGCTATATGTTTCTGAATGACAGAACCTAATGATGCCATGTAGACAGAGAAGAGAAGTGGTCCCAGAACTGAGCCCTGAGGCACCCCAGTAGTTAGATGTATATTATATATTATTATTATTTATAACTTAATTATAATATATATTATATATTATTATTATTAATATTAATTATTATATATTTATATAGTAAATGAGGCCTAGAAATAGCCTGTTTAATTGTAACAACATGCCCCAGTACTAGGGAATATTTTTGAATAGTTTTTGCAACCTTTACATGAACAAATTCATAGGCCTACTAATATTTACTGTAGTAAAATGTAGAACTGCCTCTGTTTCTCTGTACAGTACTGAATGATTACCATATTAACACACCATAATTTACAGGGTACTTCAACTTCACAGGTTGAAATCATATAAGAATGATATTCTGAAACTACAACCATATTTTTTTTCCTCACAGACACAAATCAAACCAACGAAAACCACTCAATCTAATAGAGAAATGTACTTCTGAGGATAAACATCACAATGGCTCCGGAAGATCACAGCAAATGTTGTCAATTTATTTGCCATTGGACGCTTAATTCATCTTAGCAAACAGTTTCTAGGCTTCACTCACCTGAATCTGTTCAAATGACACTTCAAAAGTGAAAGATTCATTGAAGTATGGATTCAGCGTCTGCTTCTTCACTGATGTTTTCTTCTTCTTCCACTTTTTCTTATCCAGAATCAGTTGAACTTTCACATAAGGGTCTACAGAACAAAAACAGAACTACTGTATGAATCCATTTATAAGCTAAACACACTCTCTATAGCTACTTCAAATAATGGCTAAAAACACTTTGGAATTGGAATAACACATGAACATGGAAATTTTTTGCCTTTAGTGGCATTTCTACTAAATCAAATACTTCCATGCTTCACAACACTTTCGAAGTGAAATGTCCAGTAAGTGGCGCTAAAAGCACATTCGGTTGCATCTAAAACAGATGTACTTGTATTTGGCAATGTTTTGCCACCTTATTTTGCTTCTACAAGTCTGTGAACTCTTTTATCGTAACTCATGTATGTTTCACGGGGCTCGTACCCGAGCTTTTCATCACAAATACAGTGCTGTACCAGGTGAGCTACCAAGCAAGTTTACTATTGTTAGAAAAGTTGTAAATGTATTTGTACGTTTTGCAAAACTGTAGGTAGAGGCACATTTTTCCTGTGAGCCAATGTTAGCATTTCTAGTGTTTGAGAAGTTTTGTTTCTGTCAGTAGTGATTGCAGACTACACTTTAGAGGATGTAGGATATTTTAGTAAGTATGTCACCTGAAGAACCACCCTGGTCCATCCTCTTCAGGTTCTTGGCTTCCAGTATGATCACAGTGAGTTTACTGCTAGCCGGGACATAACGAAGAGAAAAGCAGATCTCTCCCAGATGTTCTTGCTGGAATGTGGACACAGTATGTTAGGGGCAAAATAACTTTTTGGGACTTCCAGTTGATTTCCAGTTTTTCGAGAATGACACTTTGCACTGCATATAGATACTGAACTGAACCTCATGTTTGGAAGCTTCGCTCAGATCTCTCCACTCCTCAATTACATGATTCCAGTCCACTGTGGACAGATTCAGTCTGATCTCACCGATGATGTCGTGTTTGGAGAATCTGTTAAAGTCATAGACTTGCATCACCAGTATCGACTCAGTCAACTCCTTCTGAGGGATCTGCAAGCAATGAAGACAACACATCAACAGCTCCACTTTAATGAGTTTGATTTTGACCTCATCAGGTCATTGTTTGAGCTGACAACAGATTCATGTTTCCTAACATGAATCTATTTCCCCTATGATAATGAATGATTTCATATGCTGCATGGTTTACCTGATATTTGAAATTTTCATTGAACACTGGGTTTAGGGTTTTCCTGAAGACTTTCGTCTCATATGTTTTGAACTTGCTGGGAAGGATGTAGACTTTCACATAAGGGTCAGATGTCCCTCCTGAGTCCATCGCTTTCAAAGCAGCAGCTTCTTTTATCCCTACAGTCAGCTGATGAGAAATATGGTACAGTACATATAAGATTATGATCTTAAAAACAGTTTTAATCTAAAAGCATATTCTTAAAGTCCATATTTACTTTGTCAGTGTACAATACTAGTCTTGTGCAGAAGAATTCATCCATGAAAATTAATCCACAATAATAATTTTGAAAGTATATCAGTAATTTTTAGTCAAATTATGTATGCTTCTTCCCCCTGGACTTTAAATAAAACATGCACCTTAAGTTAATTGATAGAATGTCTTGAACTGCCAGAGAAAATGAATCTAGACAAATAATGATGACTTTGGTGAAGAAGATGAAATGTAAGGTAATTCTGACCTGTTTGATAATTTTGATCACTACTTAGTTTCTGTAATTCAATTACATAGTTTCAATGATTTTGCTATTATTCTTAAAGTACAAACTTGCTTTATAACATTGAGGACATTTTGGAATGAACAGAGATGTATATGAAGTAGGTGGATGGAAGTTAGGAATAATTAGTATGTACTTCCTGCCAGTTGAGGGCACTGCTGTAAAATCAGTGAAAGAGATATAGTGACCTCTGATCTGGATGTGTTGAACTCCAGTGAGTACTGCAGTTTTCCTCTCTGCTGGTCAGCTGATCCATACTCTGCACCCTCTGTCTCAGGCTGGACCTGTCAGTACATCCAGTATCCCATTAGTGAACATCTGATTTCCACAGCTTAGGAAACCTAAAGGAATAGTTCACCCAAAAATTAAAATCTGCTGAAAATGTACTCAACCTCAGGGCATACAAGATGTAGATTAGTTAGAAATTTAGCATCACATCACTTGCTCACCAGTGGATGCTCTGCAGTGAATGGGTGCCGTCAGAATGAGAGTCCAAACAGCTGATAAAAACATCACAATAATCCACAAGTAAAGCTGTGCGTTTGTAAGAAACAAATCCATCATCAACTCATTTTTAACTCCAAACCATTGCTTCTGGCTAAAATACGAGTCCTCTATCCATAATATTGCTT
The DNA here is from genome assembly GCF_018340385.1 of Cyprinus carpio. NCBI lineage: Eukaryota > Metazoa > Chordata > Actinopteri > Cypriniformes > Cyprinidae > Cyprinus > Cyprinus carpio. The sequence goes on along the minus strand of NC_056596.1, from coordinate 14,591,261 downwards.
TCTGCAGTGAAAAGGTTCTTTAGTCTAAATTAGGAGAGAAATATGCACAGATCAAGCACCATTCACAAGCCAGAACAGTCCAAAATATGTGGGTGGATTTTGATATGAGAGACAACAAATGTACTTTTTTTTTTTATTATTGGATGAAGCGTTATTATGAATTATGGACTTGTATTTTAGCCAGAAGCAACTTTTTAAAGTTAAACCACCTTAATGATGGATTTGTTTCTTATAAACACACAGATTTTCTCATCACCAGATGTTAATTGATGGACTGGACTGGAGTGGATTACTTGTGGATTATTGTGATGTTTTTATCAGCTGTTTGGACTCTCATTCTGACGGTACCCATTCACTGCAGAGGATCCACTGGTGAGCAAGTGATGTAATGCTACATTTCTCCAAATCTGTTCCCATGAAGAAAAACTTAAATACACCTTGAATGAGTAAATGTTCACCAAATTTAAATTTTTGGATGAGCTATTCCTTTAAAGGACCATGTCAACAATGGCAGCCAATGGTGTAAGTTTGGAGACGGGCCTTGGATGTTTTTCAACCAATAGCAGATGATGAGAGCGTTTGAGGAGTTTTTATTTTGCCACACTAGTGCAGACTTTAAAATCTCTTAGAAGAAAAAAAGACATAGTCACAAATGAGTTAATTATTGATATACTGCAAGATTATAGGGCAATAAAAGCAATGTTAAAAGCATTGAAGTATTTGATGAGAAATGTTTAAGTTACTATCTTGGATTTTCAAAGACTTGTTTCTTGGATTTTATGTTGAGATCTCTTTTAAAAACCTAGTGGACACCCATGTGAGATTAAGTGAGAAGTTTCCATTTGCTCTTCATTTGGTCCGTTTTTTTCTGACTAAGAACAATTTAACCAGCATTCACAAGCATGGATGACCCATCTCTCACCAGTGCTGCGGTTGTAGTTCCTGAGATCCCTTTCATACTGATCTTCTGGTCCAGCTTCTTCTTCCTCTTCCTTTTCCCTTTGCAGCAGCATTTTACACAGCAGCATATCACAAAGATAAGAATGACCAGGATGATGGCAGCAAATATAGCATAGATGGCCCATCTTGGCACTGTAGTGGCAAAAACAACAATATTCCATCACACATCACAGCAGCGTTCCAGTGTAGCACCATGACACGCATCTGAAGGACCAAGGCCAGGAGTCTTAAGGCAAGTTAAAGTTGTAACAAGTGAAAATTGAGTAGAAAGAAATGTGCGCAAGGGGCGAAACTAGATCGGTGCATGTGGAGCAGGTGCTGAAATGAGGATTCATATGATATACTCACAAGGAATCCTGTCCAGCAAAGAGGGCAGGAAGCCTGGAGCAGCTGTTGTGGTGTTGGTGTGAAGTGTTTTAGTTGGTTTTAATGTTGGTCTTGGAGTCATGGTGAAATGGATGGGGCCAGTGGGTCACTGGAAATATACATACAAAAGATAGTTAGCGGCTTGCAAGTTATGGTTGAGATAGTAACCTTGTTTTGTGACGGCCCCTACTGGTTAGAATGGTTGTGCAACACTTTAGTCGGCCTGAAGGGAACAGTTTACTAAAAACTGTAGGAATAGTTGACCCAAAAATGGAAATTCTGTCAGTATGTCACTTGGTAAATATAATTAGGAGTCCGTAATGTGAAGTCATACATTCTATAAACATTCTGCTAAACATCTCCTATTGTGTTCCACTGAAAAACTGAGGATGAACAAATGATGGCTGAGTTTTAATTTTTGAGCAAACTATCCCTAATGAAGGCCATTTCTGTTATGGAATAAAAAAAAATAACTTAATTGTGGTTTTTGTTTTTATCTCAAAATTCATATTTTTTTCTCAGAATTGCAAGATATAAGTGAATTGAGATCAGAAGAAAGTCTGAATTGTGAGATAAAAAGTTGCAATTACCTTTTTATTTTTAATTCTGTGGTGAAAACAAACAAAAGTAAAATAAAATAGCAAGAATTGCAAGATGTAACTTTAGAATTCTGAGAAAAAAAGTCAGAATTATGAGATTTAAACTCACAATTGTGAGATGCAAATTTGGAATTGTGAATAAAAATCCATAATTTTATATCTAGCAAATTCTGATTTTATATAAAAAGTCTGAGGTTCCATAATTTATCCTTTTAATAAAGTAAAATTTAGAGACAAATCAAAACAAGTAAATACAACTGAAAAAAAAAAAAGGTTTAGATAAAAGTTAAAAGTCTACCGCATTAAACTCTCGGTTGCATGACTAAGAGAGAATGTCGTCACCACCAATGTTAAACATGTGTTGACAGCCACCTGCAGTCCATTAAAACTGGGTGTGCTTAAAGTGTACAGATAACATTCTTTTTCAGTGAAACAGTCATAAAAATGGAACAGTGCTGCCTTGAGAATACAGTCAAAACATTTGCTGTCGTTCCAACATTCAACATTTTCACAAACAAGACTGTTGCAATGCAACAGTAAAGTACTTAAATAGTCCAAGTCCCAGTTCCGAGAGAGAGAGAGAGAAAAAAAAAAAATTAAATAGTGCAGAACAATAATAAAATACACGATTATGCCTGAAAATTTTGCCTTAAAACAAAACTAATCTAATGGAACTATAATCGAAAGCGGCACAAAATAGCTACAAACTGAGTATAAAAACACATTTTCATGAAAAAAGTGAACCTTAATATAAAAACAGAGCATTACAGTGGCACTTACTGTTGCTACATTAGATCTTTTGGGATAGTGCCTTCTCAGTCGTAGTTTAAAACATAAAGAATAATGTTCTGAATAGTATGAACATGTTCCTAAACCATTGACTGTATGCAGAGCCACAGAGAGGGGAAGGAAGTCACTGCCCACTGCAGAAACTGCTTCAGCTCAGGAAAGAGCCATTAGAAGGTGCCATCTGAGGCTTTAATCGTTCAGTAAAACAGGAGTCTGTTGTTTATCTCAGTTCCATTCATACACTTCAATATTTTCAACATCCAGCTTTATGCCTTTGAAGAGTAGCTGCCTAAACGTTTTATGACATTTTAAATCTTTTTATGAAAATATGAATGAGACAGAGAGACACTCTACAAAAGAAAGAGAGGGATAAAGATGAAGAGATGAACATTAAAAATCACAAAAAGACAAAAGGAAAGAAGTGCAGATTTACACACACTATAGTATCATATCATCCATCTACCAAACTGCTTGACCTATGTAGGGTCGCAGGGATAAATAGTGCAAAGTGATAACAAAATACACTATTATATGTCTAAAAATTATATAAACAAAACTAATTTTCAAGTACAATGAGATTATAATTGAAAGTGACACAGAAACTTAGCATAGTCAAATTTATGACAAGTAAGTGTACATCAACATAAAAAGTGTCATGTTGATAATGTCAGATAACATTCAAGGCAAAACATGGTCAGGTCAAATTGAATGAATCATTTTTGGTCCCAAATTTTTACTGGTAGTCCACTATATGAAGAATTTTTGGGTATAATATGTCATAGTTTTGACTTTGTTTTGCTATCCTCACTTACATAAATGAACTATAGTGTCCTGCACCCACTAGTTAAAAATATCAAAAATTATATCTGGTGTCTGAATAATGTTTTGACTCCACTTTTAACAGCCCAGTATTAGATATGATACGTTATATCTTGTTCATTTTGCTAAATCTCATCCAGTATAACAATTTCCCCTAACACAGCACTATACTCAACACTCAACTAGAACTTGCTGGATCCAGCTGAAACCTGTCTAGAAAGGGCATTAAACTACACAATAACTCAACTTGCCTTTTTTACCCTCCACTCCCAGGTCCAGCTGTTGTCTTGTCCAGTTCTGCAGTATTAAACAGTTAAGTCATTGTCTTGTGCTGGAATCCAAAAATAGTTGGAAACAAAGACTAGGCCACTTAGACAGCTCTCCACAAAGTGTTCCTTCAGTATAGAAAGAAATGTTGCCACACCTCAATAATACACAAAACTTCCTATGCATATGCCTTTACAGGACTAGGTTAACACCTCATGCGAAACTCAACTGGTATGTAGAAACACAAACAGTCAGATACTAGATATTCAAATACTTTCTTAAGGAAGAGCTAAATATCACAGTTGATTAAGTGCTGATAGAAGTCAATGCATGCACAGCTTCCTTCTTGCTCTTGAAATACTGTATGTTCTGCTGTGAAAACATACAAACATGACTGGAAATTACAACAGAAACCAGTCTTGCCACACTACTGTTTGAATATTAATGGTAACCTGATACTGAAGAAAATGTATTTATTTATCATTATAATGTCTAACATCATTTATTTGTTTAAATCCTTGTTCAGTAATGTAGAACATTTTATATAATCCAACTATATCTAGGCTGAGTAATTAAATAACCTTTTGTTAATTCACTGTTTATCTCCAGATTAAATTAAACCAATAGTTCACCCAAAAGTGATCGTATTTTTACTTGTTACCTCCCGTATCAAGTATAACAGATCTGCCTCCATTGAGAACAATCACGGCTGCCACATTGAACAGTCGTTCCAAACCAAAGTGCTAAAAAATGGCCACTTCTAAGGGCCCTTGACCATGTTCCTGGAGCCCCCCCAACACTGCACATTTTGCATCTCTCCTTTGTCTGACACACCTATACCCATTTCAGGTCTTGAAGCAAAGCCACTGGAAGGCAAGCCTGCAACCTTTAGCTAAAAAGCATAACGACCAAAGCTAACGCTGCAGCTTTGTCGGTACGCAGGGAAGGAGACCGTTTTTTTTTAATGGATGTCAGTGAAGGAGAGGCTTCACTACGCTGAATAAACAGCTTTTGTAATAAATCGGCAACCTGTTTGCTAATCTTCAGCATTTTTACACTAAACAATACTTTCGTTGGGTTTCACTTTGATAAAAATTTTATTTTTTAAGAGAAGGCAGAGTAGGGAATGACTTATTCACAGCATTATTACCGTGTCGCATGACTATTTTATAAAATATGATATACTGTTTATTACGGTGGCCGAGAGAGCTCATCGCGCTGCAAATAGAAAAGACACCTGCAAATTAAGTAAACAACTTTATCAATTTGACAACACTCACTGAAAATGCTCACAACACGTCCAAATAAAGAAACACGATGCAAATAGAAAAGACACCTGCAAATTAAGAAAACAACTTCATCAATTTGACAACAAATGCGCTGCAAATACTCACAACACAACCAAACAAAGAAACGCGCTGCAAATAAACTTCTTTATTTGTTTGCGTTGTGAGTATTTGCAGCGCATTTTGTTAAACAGATGAAGATGTTTTCTTGATTTGCTCGTGCTTTTTCTATTTGCATGTGTTTTCTGAAGTTGAAGTTTATTATCTAAAAATATTGATGTTTTCTTTATTTAGTTTTTAGGTTTTAACTGAAATTAGACATGAATTGTAATTTCTATTATGTGACCATATGCCCAAATAATGCATTTGAATGAATAAATGACATGAATTATTTAAATTATTGTATTATATTGTATGTTGTTAAATGAAAATTAAATGTTCTTTATGGCTTCCGAGTTTCAATAAATAGACTTGAAATGTGACTTGTGACTCCTGCGTATGACATGTTACTGAATAGGAATGTGGTTGGGAACCCCTGGATTAGGAATACAGCAATTTACTCATGTGAGAAATTCCCTGGTTTGTGAATGAATCGGATGAGTCAGTTCAGTTTTACAAACTTGCTTGAATGATTTGTTCATGAATCGGACTGATCCAGTTCTTGAGGTCAACTCACTGACCCATTCAATGATCCTGTTTTACAAGCCCACTGGAACAAAAGAACAAATGATCAGTGTTTTTTTAGTGTGTTTTAGAGATGTGACACTTGACTGATTGCACAGACACTATTGGAAGAGAGCTGAACTGGATGATGACATCACTGAATCATCAATGAACTGACTTGAGCTGGAAAAATTACTCATTATTTGCATTATTGACAAACTATTTTCAGTATCGTAAAGCACTGTATAAACACTATGAGTGTTTGCTCATTTGCAATAAGCCTATATGACAACGTGCAGTTAAAGACACGGATTTTATAAGTGGATATTTTAATAAAAGCACAACTACACCAGCAGACTGATCTGATCTGATCTGCTGTGCCGCTCCAGAGCGCAGGGCGGCGGCGGATTACATTGAAAGTGAACGACTGCAGTATTAATAGTGCACTTGGCTTGCACACTGTGTGCACAATGCAGCGTGAAGCAAGTGGGAAGACTATAGGTAACGTTCCTCACGTTTAATTATTTTATTACATCATATGTCTTTTAGGAGTGTCTATATCGTGCAAAACTACACGCAGGGTTGGTCTTTGTTTGTTGAAGTAACCGGTCGCCACGTTTTCTTCACTTCCGCGTCTGTTTATAGGCAGGTAAAGGACGAATGTTTTGAAGAGTATGGAAGACGAAAAGGTGAAGTCAAAAGTTTCTCTCCAGTAACTAACGAAACTTAATGACGTGCGATTTACGCTCGTTTATAACTGCATCTCATCTGTTTATTCAGAATCGCACAGGTCCTCTTATGATTGCGCTGCAATATAATGACCTTTTTGACTTGGACTCGATCTCAGCGTCCACAAACACAGAGGATGCGCTACCCAAAGGCAGAGCAGTCGCTTTTGTCAAGGTAGGAAAGGTTTAGTTATTAAATGTTATATGCACGGCCAATTTCTGATTTCCAAATGCTTGCTGTGAATGTAGGCTGTGCAGACAGTGAACGAGAGACTTGTGGAACAGAACAAGAGCGAATCTTTGCTTTTTGAAGTGATCCTCATTGCAAAGGAGTGCTCTGAAGAGATCAAAATGAAGATAGTTGAGAGTGTGAAGTATTATGGTAAGTTCACTTTGACATTTTTAATATGGCACTTACATAGATGATAAAAATAGGGACTAAAACTTATTTTATAATTTTTTTTCATAATAAAATAGTTAGTGAAAGGTTTGAAATTTGAAATTAAGGTTTAAAATTGTTTTAAAATGTTTAGTATTTAATATTTTGCAATACAGTTTTTACTTTTTGTTAACCGAATCACCGGAATCACCATTTTATGGTAGGTGATATATTTAATGTATTTAAAAATCATATTTTCATGCTACTTTTATAGTTCTGTAATAATTTATCAAAATTATTGAATTATCCTTTTGTATGTATTTTATTTATTATTATTTGTTTTATGCAGTTTTTGTGCTTATTATTTATTTATTTTTTATTTTTTTACATCATGTGCTTATATTGCATTGTTTTTTTTTTTGTTTTTTGGTGGGTTTTTTTTTTTCACCAGGTCTAGAAATCGGCAAATTTTTCTTTTTCAAAAAGGAAGAACTCATAAATACTCTTCAGTCAAACAAAGTTAAGCTGTTCCTCTCTACTGACAGAGATGATGTCTGTGAAGCTCTGCATACAGGTACAAAGTTTAACAATTCATTTTTAAAATAATATTTATTTTTAATGCATGATTTTTTTTTTTTATATCAAATACTTACATTAATACATATTAAAGTTTGCCCATTTTGTTGCATTTAGGAATTCCAGCTGCTTTGCTGTACGAACAGTCTGATGATCACGTCCTCAGTCAGCTCAAGGTCATTTTCTCAGGTGATGTTATCGGTTTCTCTGAGGATTCACTTGATAGTCTTTCAGATTTTGGATTCAGTGAAACCCAAATAGAGACGTTGAAAGCAGCAAAGGTAAATCATGAAATATTTGTATTTATCCAACTATCCTTTTTTGCCCTAGTACTGCTTTTAAGCTTCATTTGTCATATTAACCTAGTCTTATGTTACCAGATCTGCATGAAGGAATTCGCCGTTCTGATCGGTCAGATGAAGAGGAGGTTTGGGCAAGAGAACAGCCCTCTCTGCATTTGTGTTTTAACAGCATGGGGCTCTACAAACGTCTGTGTGTCTGCCCTGAAAACTCTTCGGGAATGGGGTCTGGATGTGGACGAGGCGTTTTGTCTGGCTGGAGCTCCCTGCAGCCCCATACTAGCTGTAATTAAACCCCACATAATCTGGGATGGTGGCCTTCACAACATGAGGGACTTGTCCGCACATTCCTGAGAGTTAGTAGCACTGAGCTGGACACACAAGTGTGGCTTACCTTTCATTTTAATCAGGTGCCATTTCTGTTCTTTTGCTGTTACACTTTACTTTGTATGTATTATTCAAAAGGGTTATGTTGTAAAATAAGAAGCATTCATATGGGGTGATTTGGGTTTAATAGTGATTCACAGTAATACATATAGACTTTCTAGGGGTTTATATGAAGCTTTTCTATGTTTACACAAATTATAGTACATGCTGACTGTAGGAATCAATTAAAAACAAGTTTAAATAACCCCAAAATCTATTGAAATTAAATGCAGCCATATGTACAAGACACCATATGAGTAAAGTCTGAGCACAAAACATCATAATATATTTTATATACACACTGAAAATACTGAAATTTAATTCACAGAGTCAACGTGCTTGCACCATCATTAAAGTTGATACTAACATGGCTTGGGTTGAATTTCAGTAAGGCACTACTTTCAGCTAAATAGCTGTGATTTCATATATTTAAACAAACAAATATATAATAACACCAAAGGTATCGTTCACCCAAAATAAAAATTATCTCAAAACAATGGCATTTTTTAAAAAAACATCTCCCAGTTTAATTTTGGGTGAACTATGCCTTTAAGAGTAAAAGTACATTTTCAAGCAATAACACTTTTGTTTTTGTCAGTATCAGTTATTATGCATATTTCAACAATAATGACATTTGCTAAATTAAAGCAAGGAGTAGTAGAATATTTTGCAGTCATGCAGTAACATGTTGCAACTGAAAAAGGTGATTGTCTTTGGCTCAACATAGTTAAACACTTACACAAACCGTAGTATGAAAAAAAAAAAACTCAACTAAATATCACAGGTCAGATTGAAAGTTGCACATTCATACAAATGTTTTTAGAGGCTAAAATAAGAATACAAAAATATTTTTAAAATATTTCATCCTTCATCTCCTAGTTTTTTGTTTTTCTATGTGACAATGTTACAAGTACCACTTTCTAACAGTAGACACTACAACGATACTATACATATGAAAATCAGCATACTTATTGTTTGTGTTTGAAATTGTATGCAGCTCTTTGTGATCAAGATCAAGTATTATGATAGGGAATTGAAAAACTGCTTGATAGGTGTTCATGATACCACTGAAGTTCTCCTTCAGGCTGAGCAAATCCGTTCAGCTTGAAGTAGCAACAGATCTAATTCATTCGGTCCTCAAACATAGATGCCCTCAGGATTCAGACCTGAGGTGATTGGACTATGGAGTCCACGGATGCTGCCAACCTCTGGATGAGATAAACCCGGCCGTTTCAATGAGCCAGTTAATGCAGCAAAGTCTGGGAAATGAAAGAAAACAATTAAATTAAAGAGCTTTGTCTAATATCTCACTGAGCTTACAGGGATTGTAAAGATCATTTTAACTGCAGTATATGTGCTAAGAAGAACTCAAAAATACAAACAAAATTAAGATTATCTTGACCAAATATTTCCAGAGAGCTTTGCTTTATTCCAGTAACGGTTGCTTGTTTGGAATATCACACCACCATGCTACTATTTCTGTGGTGTATAGTAAGGATACAATGCACATAATGCCAATTTTCTGAATGCACAGAATATGCAAATACAACAGAGCACACTGCTGTATCCCACAATGCAATGCGACTTATTTCTAGTGTGATGAATGAGCTAAAAGTAATATAATCTGTGATTTTGACTCATTATTTTATCAGCTTCAGGCTGCATTCAGCATGCTGTATGCTAATATTCAAATTAGGCTTTTAATTAACCAGTTAGCCAAGCCTTTGTATATTAAACTGTTTGGTAATGATTGCAGGAATAACACGTACAATACCAACTCTAACCACAAGGTGGCACTTTGGATTAGTAATATTAACAATAAAAGAAAACACTTTGAACTCAGTGACATCTACAAACAGAAGGCTTGCGACTGCAATGTTATTTTTCATCCAGGCTTGACGTCAATAAAGTCAGATTTCTATACTCAACAGAGTGCATGAGAGGCGAGACCGCTGAGTCAACTGTTGCAACTATAATCTTTCACGGCACTGACGAAGCAGGAGTACGCAAAAACTCTGCAGTGTTTCTGAATCACCCTCAGCCTTATATATTTTACAGGAAAAGACTCTGTCTAACATGAACTTGCACGTTTTTGCTTGATGTGAAAGTGAAAAGTTACTTGGCACTGCACTAAATTAAAACCAGATGTGGTCTGCTATTAATGAATCTTGTAAAATGGACTTGTTACTCATTATGGTTGTGGTCTTGTCTTGATTCATGTTGAGTCCTAACAGTATCCATACTGTGTGGAGCATAACCATGGGCCTTTAGATATATTGTCAGTAAAAAACAATACCTTTATCATCTGTTGTGTTGCTGGAATCCTCATCACTGGGCTCCACCGGCAGAACAGTGACTTTGGTGCCTGTTTGTTGTATGAACTGCTGTAGGTTTACCTGCCTCAACTCTTTGGTAAGCTGTTCCAGTTCGTACTGACTCGCCTGGTGTAAAGAGGGTGGAGAAGGTGCAAATGAAATGTTTGTGTAGCATTGCAACTGGCATTCAGCCTGCAGCAGTGCAGTAACAACTGGCTATAAACAGTAACATGAACTTCCACAAAATTAGCTCATGATTCCAAACACATGCGTCATTTTTGCATTTACCGCAATCACAAGAATTGAAAAATGTTTAAGACACAACCCTGCTAATAATCCAGCATGAATTTCATTGCTAGTTAGTGCCAGTTTGGTACTAGTCTAGTTGGTGTACCTTAGCCAGCCATGCTGTTCACCATTTGTTGAGGCTAGTCAACCTGCGTCAACGTTTTGCTGGTTTAACTGCTTAAAGGGATTCTTGATTTTTAATGTTTTAGTTTTTAATGTTTTTTTTGTTTTTTTTACTCCAAAAAAAAATAAAAGCTGTGTTCATCTTAGGAACACAATTTAAGATATTTTGGATGAAAACCTGGAGGCTTGAGACTGTCCTATAGACTGCCAAGTAAATAACAGTGTCAAGGTCCATAAAAGGTATGAAAGTCATCATCAGAATACTCCATCTGCCATCAGACGTGCAATCTAGGTTATATGAAGTGACAGGAACACTTTTTTTACACAAAGAAAACAAAAATAACGACTTTATTCAACAATTCCTCTCCTCTGTGTCTCTTGACATCAGTGTTGAACAATTTTGTGTAGTACCTTTTTGGTGAATATGAGTAGTACGCTGTTGTGTGTCGGTCTTGTTTGTCTAATGAGCTATTTTTTTTTCAAACCAAAGGGTAAATATACGTAGAAAACGTATCCTTGTGGCACGGCTAACACAGAAGAGCGTACGCCGTCTGCGTACAGCTCAGATTCTCCAAAATGGTTCTACAGTGATGTGGAGAGACACAGAGGAGAGGAATTGTTGAATAAAGTCGTTATTTTTGTTTTCTTAGTGTACAAAAAGTATTCTCGTTGCTTTGTAACGTTACAGTTGAACCACTGATGGCAGATGGAGTATTCTGACGATGTCTTTCATACTTTTCTGGACCTTGACACTGTTATTTATTTGGCAGTCTATGGGACAGTCTCAAGCCTCCCGGTTTTCATCAAAAATATCTTAAATTGTGTTACGAAGATGAACAAAGCTTTTACAGGTTTGAAACAACATGGGGCTAAGTGATTAATGGCAAAATTTTAATTTTGGGGTGGAGTATCCCTTTAAGATGCCTTGTGGGGGAAACCAAAAAGTCAAGGTTTGGCTGGTTAGCCTGGTCCAGTTAGTCACTGCTGGCAGATGCAGATATTTTTGGATGGCTTTTAAAGGAATACTCCATACCAAAATGAAAATTTTGTCATTAATCACTTACCTCCATGTCGTTCCAAACCCGTAAAAACTCAGTTTGTCCTCATAACACAATTTAAGATATTTTGGATGAAAACCTGGAGGCTTGAGACTGTCCCATAGACTGCCAAATAAATAACAGTGTCAAGGTCCAGGAAAGTATGAAAGACATCGTCAGAATAGTCCATCTGCCATCAGATGTGCAATCTGGGTTATGTGAAGTGACGGGAACACTTTTTGTAAGCAAAGAAAACAAAAATAATGACTTTATTCAATAATCCTTTGTCAGCGGTCTCCTCTGTGTCTCTCAATATCACCGTATGCTGTGTATGCTCTTCTGTATCATCCACGCCACAAGGATGCACTGTTTCTACATGTATTTCTACATACGGTGATATGGAGAGACACAGAGGAGACCGTTGACAAAGGAATTATTGAATAATTTTCTTCACTTACAAAAAGTGTTCCCGTCGCTTCATATAACCCAGATTGCACGTCTGATGGCAGATGGAGTATTCTGATGACGACTTTCATACCTTTTCTGGACCTTGACACTGTTATTTATTTGGCAGTCTATGGAACAGTCACAAGCCTCCATGTTTTCATTCAAAATATCTTAAATTGTGTTCCGAAGACGAACGGAGCTTTTGCGGGTTTGGAACGACATGGGGGTAAGTGATTAATGACAATTTTCATTTTGGGGTTGAGTATCCCTTTAAAAGCGGGAAATGGAAATGCTCTCTGCTGCCTTTGACATCACAGCTAAGGCTAGTAGCTAATGCAGGACTAATGATTGCACGTTCTTGTGGTGTCATCAGCAACTAAAGTAGCATCCACTCATCCAGACTGCAAACTTTGTGTAGTGTATTTCAGCCTTTAGTGCCCATGAACAAATATGGCTGTTCTTCTGGGGGATCCTGCACCACCCAAACAAGTGGTACTAAGATGAACAGAAATCATTTAATGGTTTATCTAGGTATTATAGACTTCTTTGCAGCCAACTCAACATACAGTGGGTATAGAAAAGAATCAACCCCCTTTAAAAATAATCTTACATCTTATATCTTTTACTTGGATGTTATAAGTTTCACTGAGTAAATAAGGTTGTTTGATGCAAATGATTTGTTTTACTTATTTTTTGTATGAGGAGCTAATAAATGTGATTATTTTTAAGGGGTTGATTCTCTTCTATACCCTCTGTATACTGGTGAACAGGAATCTTTTTAGTAAGAATCAGTGGCACAACACCACTGATTACCATTGCAATTTTCGATTTCAAAATTTCATATTGATTACTCAAGTTTCTGTTCGTGAACCTTAACGTACCTGTCTTCTCTTGAATGACTCAGCCAGTGAGCGCTCCACTGCTCTTGAGCTGTTTTCAAGCTGGGATGTGTGTTGAGCCTGAGCCTTGAGTTCTGCTTTCACTCTCTGAAGTCTAGCCTTCACTTCCCCCTCACTGGCCTGCTGGCTCTCTCTGATCTCCTTATGCTGCTTTTGAGCCTCTATGCCTGCCTCTACGCCCTGCAGAGACATCAGCCGCTGTTCCAGATCCACCTCACAGCCACGCAGCCGACTGCTCAACTCCTGGAGGCGCTCCTGCAGCTGCCTCTCGCTCTCCCGCTCAATCTCGAGCTCAGTTGCCCAGAATTCTTCTTCCTCAATATCTACCTTGTTCCTTCGCACCTGCTTTTCCAACCTTGAAACTTCCTCCATCATCTTCACATACAGTTCATCGTCCTCTAGTCCAACTCTTTTCTCAGTCAACATTCGAAGCTCTGCCTCGTACGCCTCCATCCTGCTGTCTAGGACCGAAAGAGTCTCCCTCTGCAGTCTCACCAGTTGGGTAAGATCCTCCACTCTTTTGGCTGATAACCGGGGGGACAACGACGGCGAATTGTGGGCACTTTTTACTAAAACCTCTCGTTGTCTGGCACTGCTGTCACTGAGCCGGCCTCCACTAAGGATGTCCCTTAGACTGCGGGGCACACCGGTGAAGGTCAGAGATTTGCGTCGTGGTTCGCGCCGACGGAAGGACCGGTCACCCGGAGCTCGGAGCTTGGTCATCAATGGAAGGCTCTGCCGATGCAAGCCACGCTCTGGGCCTCGAGAATTCAGACCTTCAGTTGAGGGGTACTCATTGAGAGATGGACCTGTGCGGTGTAGGATAAACTGCACGTCACCGGCATACTGCCCCCAAGTGTTCAGAGAGGCCACCGGACTCTCGTGAGGAACAAGATGTCTCTCGGTGTCCCTCCATTTTTCAATCAGTGTATAGCGTCCTGTGCGACCTATTAAAAAGAATAAGGATTACAGTGCTGAATAAGAATACCAATAAGATTGGAGCCATAGTTATTAAATGTGCTCTCTGTAATTTCCATTTATGATTATGTAGCACAATTGACTTCATGCTCAGCCTCATGCTAAAGCAACCGCTCTTTGTAAATCAAAACAGTCTGATTTACAATCTCATATTAGTGTACATCATTTTAAAGATACTTCCCAAAAGTAGTATTACTTTATTTCTGTAAAACCTTTTTAATGTGAAAAACCACAGTGTAATTCTTGTTTAAATCTGTCATGTTATGACTTATATCATTGTTATGTGAATACACAATTATATTAAGGATGTTTTTCCCAATCCCGTTCCACCCTCTTCCGCCCATCATTTCCTGTCCTTCTCCACTGCCATATTTGCTTTAGGGCAAAATGACCAAATAATTCTTCTTCATCTGGTTAGTGCACTTCATTTGAAGATACACATTTGAAACAGTGAGCAGTGATGTTTTTTATACCTTCTTCCCCCTGTAAAAACATACAGATTACTCCCGAAACTGTGAAAGAAGATTGAGATGTTCTTAAGAGTTGTTTTCTTTCAGTAGAATGAGTCAGATTTTCCATGTCAGTGGGCACTTTGGTTGCACCATCGCGTTTCTAACTAATACAAGAGGGGGGCTTTAGATTATACTAGTCTGAGTGCAGCTGAAAATAGAATCAAACGGTGACGTCAACCAAAAGAGGACTGAATCAAAAACAAATTGCTTTGGGTCCCACTGGTGATGTAATTAACTGAAATCAGCTTCGATGACCATTTGCACTCTCTCCTTGAAACTCCTTAAAATATGCCTAATGTCTTTAGACAAGCTGTTAAACTTGGAAAGCCAATACTAACTCTCTGATACTTAATCTTCTTTTCAATTATGAAACAGATAATGATTACTCAATCAACCTGGATGCCAGATGGTTTCAACATTACTCAAAATTTATGGCACATCTGTGTTAGCAACTATAGCTTCCATGAGTTAAGTCTTCCAAACCATACCATTATTTATTTTTTTATTTTTTTTGGTAGTATAAGCTCTTTTCCAGTAAAGAGCTAATTTTTTCAACAGATAGCAGTAGCATGACATTGTTTATGAGAGTTTTTGTGTCATATTGTGTTACTCCTTGTGTGTTGGGAAGCCTGATACATTTTGGTGAATCAGTTTGTTCACTGAACTATCTATTTATCTGAGCCATCACTAAATGTCTGACCTAATGACTCTTGGGTAGAGGTCTGCTCAGCAGAAGTGTGTATCAAAGGTGCAAAGGGATAGCAAAGGGGCGCTCGTGGGCCAAACCTAAAATGACAAATGGGACACCCTTTGGTCTTGTGTACTACACAAGGATGAGCATGTGGCAGACATTGTAAATCTGCAAGACCACAAGTCTATATGAAGTGTGCCTTTTGGGAGAGGGCCTAAATAGTAGGGGTGTAACGATTAACTCAACTCATGATTCTATTCGATTCACGATTTTGATTTCACGATTCGATTCACGATTTTTTTATTTTTTAAATAAAATGAGATTTAAGATAAATTATAAATTAAAAGTGTCTTTTTATTATTGCTTGGACAAAATGCTGCACATTTCTTTGTGAAACTGAAATATAACTATAATAATATACTAATATAGCACTTGCATATTATTGCTCTTTGGTTGGTTTTGATTGCTTTTATTGTCCACATTTGTAAGTAGCTTTGGATAAAAGTGTCTGCTAAATGACAAAATGTAAATACAATGTAAATAACAAAACTAAATTGAAATTTTAAAACAAGCCCCAAATCAAGTAAATAACACAAATAAAATAAATCTCTTCATATAAACAAACTAAGGCTTTGTCTGTGCTCTTTCCATTTAAAATGAGAGGCAACCACTGCATTTTCATCATGATCCAAACAAAGATGCTGCATACATGCAACATGAGCAGTTTTTAATCTAATTTAGATTATATAATTTTGTAATTCTGAAGCAAAAACAGAACGCTTTGACTTCAGTTTTGTGAAACTATACATAAAAATATCTGCATGAAACAGCAGACGAGCTGAACGAGACGCAGATTCACTCTCTGTCAGCAGGTGACGCTTAAACCATTTCCTTGGTTTCTGCTGTAAACAAAGCAGCGCTGCACTTATGAACATTAATATGCATTATACAGAGGCAAGATGAAAAGGAAAAATACCATCTAAACTCTTCTAAAGACAGTAAGTTCCCCTCAGACATGCATTCATATAAACTCCTACACCTAATTGAATCGCGATTTGTTTAGAATCTCAACCGTTTTGAATCGTCACATATTTTAAACGATTTTTAACAGGCTCGCGGTTAATAGTTACATCCCTACTAAACAGTATTCCCAAAAGTCTCTGTGCTGTGTTTTAAGTGTTCCCGCACTACATGCAAATTTAACTGAGTTAACGACAGCGACAGCTATGCGCTGCATTTTACTCAGTAAAAGCAGTAAAATTTCCATATGTGGTTTCAGCAATCAGATGCATTTACACTTGTCCAGTTTCATCTGGAATGCATCTCAGACCACCTCCTGAAGGCTGTTTTTTATTGAGTGAATGTAGTAAAATTTCCACTCTAAACTTGTTTCGGAGGGCATTTAGCTATGCTCTGGACATATTAGCTATTTATTTTTTGTTGCTATCCGATCAGAGAAAACAGATGAATTGACCAGGTGTGAAGACAAGAAAAAAATATTTAGATAATACTGCTACTTTACAACAGCAGCCAGGTGTTGAAGACAAGAAAAAAGAAACTAAATTCGAAGTCACTTGCAATCGCCACTTGCACTCTCATGGTTCAAGTTAGATAATGTCTAATTTAAGTCATACAAGTTTTGAACGAAATTAGGGTTAGTAAATGATGAGTTTCATTCTTATGTGAACTACTATGAATAGTTTTGTAGCTTAACCAACTACCAAGTAGCTTCTCCAACACTTTTTTTAAAGGGGTCATATGATGCAATTTCAATTTTTCTTTTCTCTTTGGAGTGTTACAAGCTCTTGGTGCATAAAGAAGATCTGTAAAGTTGCAAAGACTAAAGTCTCAAATCCAAAGACATATTCTTTATCAAAGTTAAGACTCTGCCACGCCCCCCTGAAACGGCTCATTCAAACACTCCCCCACATCTCTACTTCACGATTTGAAAATGTTTGCGTAATGCCACCCAAATGTTCATGCAAAGAAAGAAGGCGTGGTTTCAGTAACCACAGTTAGTGTCGAAGCAGCCGTGTCAGGGAGCTGCTGTGTGTTTCTAGGCGAAAGCAAAAGCACTGTATTTGTCTTCTGAAAATAGATGCATTTAGGAAGCTTTAAGATTACTTACAACAGAACAGCAACGCATTTTATGGACGACCATTTCATGAACCTAGGAGAGGAGGTCATTCTGACTTTGCTACGACAATCTGGCGCTTCTGAATCAGCTACTGTAAGCATGTTTTGTTATTAGTTTAAGTATTTGCTATTGACTGTTCAAATGGTGAGTTTTGCGCATCGTGCGCGCGTGTGTGTGTGCGCGCGTGTGTGTGTGTGTGTGAAAGAGAGAGAGACAGGGTCACACAGTGGAGTCTGCTGTCTTAACCATCCGTAGCTTGTGTACTGCAAACACATACGAACTTCATTACTGTGTCTTTCACACGACTATGTTCCCCTTTCAGGCTTGAACTGCTGGTAAAACTAAGGACATTATTAACTCTCTTTACATTCATTTTGAAAGATGAAGCTTGCGATTATGGAAAGGGGCGTTACATTTCCGACGAGTGCTTGTGGTATTCAGCCAATCACAATGCACTGGGTCAGTTGGCCAATCAGAGCAGACTGCGCTTGTCAGAAGGAGGGACTTTGTAGAAAACGACGTGTGTGAGAGAGGCAGGGCATAGAGGACCTACAAGAATGTACAGTATTTGAAAAATAATGTGTTTTTTCGAACATTAAAGCATGTCAACATCCTCTGTTACACCAAATACACAAAATAATGATCTTTAAAAAAGCATCATATGACCCTTTTAAATATGAAGGACTACATTAAAAGAGCTACTTCATATTGAGACTCCCTACCAATTGCTTGAGCCAGAGCGATGACCACTTCCTGGCAGGTGGTGGCCTCTGTTACCCCACAGACCACACGCTGAACTCCATCGACCCACACCTTCAGCTCCATCCCGGGTCAAACTCTGGAGGGTCTGGGGCTGCTGACCTGTGACGTCATACCGTCCTGCTCTAGGGGTCCAGTGCTACAGCCTTCACCCCCTCACAGCAACTCTGCAAAAACCACAACATGGGTTAGGAAACACCTGGGAATGATATATACTTCTCACTGCCTTGTGCAGATGTTTTCATACTAAAAAGTGTGGGTGTCTGAAATGAATTTGATCACTGACTGGTATTTAGTTTAACAAGTCTGTTCATCACACAAAGCTATTTGAAGGCGCCAGAGGGCTTGAAATATAGCGTGCATATGGATCACTTATGGTGTCAATTTCTGAGCTTTCTTAAGTTTAAGAAGGACAGCAAAATGGGTTTGGAATGACAAGAGGGTAAGTAAATGATGACAAAATGGCCATTTTGGTATGACCTATCCCTTTAACACTATTGTTTATTTTCTTCTGTAAATGCAAATGATTTTTCCCCATAAGATTTGTCTCTTTGTTTTCAACTGAGAACAAAGCTTAAACAAATATCCATTAACGTTACAACAATCTGAAATGCATCTGTCTAGGAACAAAAAAGTGTCATAATGAGAGCCTTTCCTAATCAGGAAAGCTTTGTAAAAGGAAATGGCTGTGCTATTAGCAGGAGACCTCTGTGCTTCCAGATGGACACATTTCCTTCCTCAGATCTCTGACTAGTTGAACAATCAGCTCTTGTATTGTATGTAACAAAGAAACAAGATACTGATGTCTAAAAAATTATTCAGTCTCTTTGAAACAACAGCTCACGCATGGTCCCGAAATAGCATATTTTCCAAGAAACGAATCAGCCATGAATCAGTGCCTTTTGTGGAGGAGTGCTGAGGGTGTGAAGAAGAGGAGGATGACATGAAAAACAGTTGGCCGCAGTGTGGACGTCCTGCTGGATACAGTGAGACCAGCTGGACCTGACATTAGGTTCCTCCCACTTCTGTGAACAGGTACAATTGTAGGACGATGGGCTGGCAGCCATGCACGCCTGAGCATATCTTCAGCTTTGCTGAGAAAATTAATGAGATCTCAGTTTTTTCTCTTAGCAAAGAGAAAGTTACACATACTGTGACGGTAAAGAGTCAGACTGGCATAAGGTCCACTTGCAGATTTACTGAAGAAAGTGCAATAATAAACCAAAGCAAACAGTTAGAGGGATATCCAAAGTCACACAACATATATCAAGCTTCACAAATGAGAAAATCTTCATAAGACGAGTAGAACTCAATAACACAGCGGAGTCATCCAGAATATACAGAGCTCTCCATATGCATGTTAGCAGTTTATAAGAGCCAATTTTTGTCTCTAAATGAACAGTGAACTGAGTCCCATGATCTAAAAAAGGTCTGAGGACATTTAAAAGTTCAGGGACTATGGAAGTCTGCTGTAAATGAAAAAACAAACAAAAAGGTAATTGTGACTGTTTCCCATAATTCCTAGTTCGATGTAGTAGCTTGCAGTTTGACTGTAAATATCACAATGTGACTTCATTTTTTATTATCAATAATATATACCTTATTTTATCACTTTACAGAAACAGTAATGTATTAATATTTAATACCACCAAATTAATTATTAGATTGACTATCAGTTTTATATATTATAAATACAAATTTCTGATAAAATTCACAGCCAAGTTCTACTGGGTGTCACTTTGTGCAATTTTTTTTTTTTGCATCGATTGTCTTTGTGTTTGACTACACAGCTGTAGTTTTGTTATTGAACTCACCTCATTTATATATATGTGTGTTTGTTTTTTGAGTTTATACGCAACTTTTTTTTTGTTGTTAACATATACCAACAATGACAAGATTATGCGTAGTCTCCTTTTATTTTATAGTATATTCAGGACAATTTTAT
Organism: Cyprinus carpio; assembly: GCF_018340385.1. NCBI lineage: Eukaryota > Metazoa > Chordata > Actinopteri > Cypriniformes > Cyprinidae > Cyprinus > Cyprinus carpio. The sequence continues at coordinate 14,570,973 of NC_056596.1, read as the reverse complement.
TTCGTCCATTCTCTTTATTTCTTTGAAGAAGTTCTGATATCAAAACAAGTCCATTCTTTTCATCTCTTCATCATGTTTATAGAGCCTTGAGTTTGGCTCCAGAGGAGGGACAGGGACGATTTACTGACTGTATGGGGCACTGCGCTGGAAAAGTAAAGCACTGCAGCAGCCAAAGACCACAGCATCAAGACAGAGCTCCTCTCTGAATGAAATATTACACCCGTCCTGTGCTAATAAAATCTGCAAGCACACAAAATTATGCATTACACATAAAAAACAATGTGCAGTACTCAAAAGACAACTCTTTGGGACTAAAAATCAGGTTGTTAAAACATATAATTTTCCAAGTTTTTTCAACAGAATTAGCTCAAGATCCTTGGTAATTGAAAGCATAAAAACGATGATATAGAAAAAAAGGTTTTCCTTAAACAATTAATTCATAATTCAGCTTGAAACAGCTTAAAAATGAAGCTATTTTATCCTAAGCAGCTTACAGTTTTTATCATTATACAATTTATCAGGACATGTTTCCAAACCATGACCTTGACGTTGTTATTGTCACGCTCTACCATTTCTGCAGCAGTAACCCTCTCATTTGAATACAAGATATAATAATACTTTGCATTAAACAGTCAAGCCATTATTTTCCAGAATTACCCAACAAAAAAAAGTGTCTTTTCAATTGCTTTTTTCAACCCCGTATAAGGGAGTACACTGAATATCTCTGGTTTAGTGCAGAGACATATGGTGCGGTGGAACCCCTATAACAGCTCTTCTATCTGAGCCAAAATGGAAAAAAAGAGAGCTTATTACAACAAAACCAAATAGCTACTGGAGTCAATGTGGAGTTCTTGCCAGTTTTCTAATTTTTGATTTATACATGGTTTGGAATCGTTCAGAATCCAGGCTGCCAATGCAAGGACAGTCAAACCACATTTTAGATTGGCCAATAAATTTATAAAAAAAAAAAAAATAATTCACATTTGGATTTGTCACACAACACTGACTCTTTCTTCATCTCTACAGATACTCAGCAAATGTCAAAAATGAGATGTTTGTTGCATGTTGCATTTCGTTTTCTCTCCATTTTGCCCTTCTGTGAGCAGATAAGTGTTTTGTCCTTCATTTTTACTACCCTTTAGTGTCTAAGACAACAGATGGAGTCCTGTAGCTGATAGTCAGATGCATTGTGGGACCATTTTATGTGTCCTTTTCCGACTAGTGCAAATGTGGCCTGCAGCCGACTCTATTCTGTCATTTTTCCAGGAGCGATCACTGAAGCAAGGAAGCCCAGTTAACGGATGACTTCACGTCTGCTGCATATATGTTTGACTGAATGAACCAAGATTGTCTAATCAGACATTGTACAAAATATAATATCAAAACATTTGTCATTTAAAGGTACACTATGTAAGTTTTTGACTCTATTAAAGCATAAAAATTATTTAAGATTATTGTTTTTTTTTTCTGAAATGTTATGTTATGTTATTTTATTTTTAATTTAAAATGTTTTTTCTTTTTAATTGGTCTGTGTGTCTCTGCCCACTGCCAGTTTACCCAATTGTATTTCAGCACCCCGGGTTGCCAGTTGGCTAAAAATACAGTGTATTTCATTTCAGTCATGGAAGCTGTCAAACGAAAGGGGGTCAGAGACTTTCAGTGTAAGGCTTGATGCTTTCCATTGTCAGGTGCGCTTGTTTCTGTTGGTGTCGTAAATCTGGCAACCTGCGTGTGCATCAAGTCTGAGGAGGAGGGGCCGAGTGAAAAAAACCCTCTCCAATATTTTGAATTTGGACTCCAATACTCAATCCTGCATACAGTACCTTTAAAGTTTGACCTCTTTAACAAACAATCAGATCACAAGTCCATAGCATTTGTCTTATTCACAATGCAAGAGCAAAATAAAAATAAAAAGTCAAGAACCTGAAACATAGTGCTTGGTAAAACTAAAAGGGCCACAGAAGTTCAATAGCACTTTAAAATAGTGGCAAAGTGACACATTATGATTATTTGTAACACAACGTCCGCCCTACGGTCTTCATGGAAGCGCAAACAAATGTCACGAGACACGTCCAAGTCAAGCGTGGAAATTGAGAAGTACAACTTTGGGCATTTTAAACAGTTTTGTTCAGGCCTTAATCAGGAAGAGCCTGTGTTGAATTTGGTTGCTGCCCCACCATGAGGACTCCATTCAATCATCTGCACATCATGCTGAGCACAAGCGATCACTTTAGTTGGTCTAAATTGAGCACTGCATAAGTTAATCAAGCACCATTTGTGAATGTCACAATAAAGCACTTGGGAACGACTGTCCATTTGCTGGAGCCATTTCTGGCTTCATCGTGATGACAATAATCCCACATGAAAACTATGGGCCAGATTTACTAACAGCTTCCACTAGCGCAAACCCTCTTTTGGCATTAAAAAACTATTTTCAGGATTTACTAAAGACACGATTAGTGATGAAAAGGTGTGGACAGAGTTGTTCTGACCTTACTGCATACACATTTGTAGGAGTTTCCATTTCAGATGCAAGTGTGGTTAGTGTTTTTATGTTTTTAGGAGTTTCTAGGTATGGTTTTGATGCTGGGATAATGGTTTAATGGTTAAACCAGCAAAAGGACCAGCATAAACCAGCAAAAGGACCAGCATAAACCAGCAAAAGGACCAGCATAAACCAGCAAAAGGACCAGCATAAACCAGTATAAATCAGCAAAGGACCAGCATAAACCAGCATCCCAGCATCAAAACATACCTAACCAGCATATGCTGTTTTTTCAGCAGGGTATGGAAGGAGGGTATTTACTATGATTTACTAAGGTTTGCTCTAGTAAGATTACCCCCCCAACCCCCCCAAAAAAGCATGTCTTAACCCATATTGCACCTGTGTTGTTAGTAGATTACACACACCTATTTAGCATCAGCTCAGCTTGTTTGCAACCCTACGCTAATTTGCGCTGGCGTGAAGGAAGGTATTGGGTTTTGATTCCACCAGCAGCGATTGTGAGGTGTCTAAGGCTAATCTCAATGAACTCTGCTGAATAATATCCTCTTACCATTGCTCAATACTTCTGATTCAGGCATCTGAATTTTCCCTCAGGAATTAATGAAGTAAGGTACCCAACGTTTTCCCGCCAATTTCACTGTATTCCTTGTCCAACTTTGTGTGTAAATATAAACAGCACATTTCATTTCAACCTGCTTATTAGAAATATTTGGCAAACACTTCTTCCTTATGCTTTGTCTGTGACTAAAATAATAATTTGTGGTGCTTGCTAAGACAAACAAAACTTATTATTGCTCAAAAGTTATCATTGCTCCAAGTTAAACTTTGGATGGCATTTCTGGATGCGGGTTTTTGTATAGGCACTTACATATTCTTCAGGAAAACTCAAGATTTGGCTGATCCAAAAGCTGCATAAAAACTAATATATATAAAATTCCAAATATTCCTCCAACTGGGAAATTAACACAGCGTATGTCCAACAAAACCTTACCTTTGAATGTTAAGAATCAAGTGGGCTCTTGGCAGAGGCTAAACCTCAAAGTCTGTAAGGATAGGATCAAATTAAAAACAAATGATACAAGATTCGAGGTCTATCCAAAACCAGAGAGAATGAGCTAATTTTCTGAGGAATGATGGTGTGCCGTTACTATTGCTGAGCTATTTTGGATTAACCTTTTATTCTGATTGTGCTCGCGCTAGCTACCATGCTACATGTATTTACTAGTAATTTATGCACTCTCCCATAATTAGCTGCAGGCTTCAGCTGAAACCGTTTCAAGAGTATAAACACTCAAAGAAACACAGATAGATAGATAGATAGATAGATAGATAGATAGATAGATAGATAGATACTGTACAACCACCACCCAATTTTTGTAACCAGGTTGCACATGTGCATTGACTTGGTTTTGCACTAATCTGTTGTTCCACAAGGTGGCAACACTGGCCCGGGCCGCTGTTTCACAGTAGAAAACAAAACTAAAGTGATGGTGGAAAAAAAAAAAAAAAATAGATGGGGTTGATTGAAAAAAAGACGGACGGATTGATTGGCAATTGTTTGTGTGAGGGGGTTGTGAGATAGCAGCAACTTTAGTTTAAAAGGCTACAAAGATATTTCCATCTGTCATAATTTCAGGAGAAATATAGCACAGCTGGAGTAAGATGTACCTTCCTAGAGTCATTATTTTAGTGTAAATATATAAAAGTTGGGTTTAGTTTTGGCTTTATATTTCTATTGTTTTTTCATAGTGAGTTACTGTGTTGCTTCAAACACATTGTACTGTAACACTGCACTACTATTCATTGCACTTTTTTATATTTGTATTTGTATATTTGTTTCTTCTTATTGATCAATACTTTATTCTTGTTTTTCTATTAGTGGCATTCAGAGTGGAAAGCAAAGTAAGAATTTCATTGTACTGGGAATGTCCATTTGACTAAAGCGTTTGAACTTTGAAAACTAACAAAATGGTCATCTGGATTACCTTCATGCTATCTTTTGATCCTTATTGGAGCTTGTGAGACATTGACTTTCATTATATGGACAAAAAAAGCTGAAACATTCTTCCAAATATCTTGTTTTATGTTTCACAACCAAATGAAAGTCATACAGGTTTGGATATGATATGAGGGTGAGTAAAATATGGCTTTACTTTTGGGGCCACTGTATAGTGAAGTGACAGAAAAGATTAGCTAGTAACTAATGCATTGTTGAGGCTTAAAGGCATGCAGGTGGTTATCAGAAGACTTGGGCCTTGATTTTACACCATGGAAACTGATAACACTGAGGTTACACATTCCATGCAGCTGGGCACTGAACGCTGAAGGGGATAAGATGTTTCTAGCCCCCACCTCGCTTTCTCTAATCAAAGACTTGCATTTATATGGCAAGAAATGCTATTTTTAACATGGTAGGATTTGATAGTAAAGTTCAAATTATTATTATTATTTTTTTAAAGAACTGTTTTTTTTCCTGGTATTCTCTATGTAGCTATACAGCTATGGAAGAATTGGAATATATTTTTAAACCTTGTGTTTTGAATCTTGTTTCTTCCCGGGGGAAATTTAAGGTGCAATTCAAACGCAAAGTAAACAAACAACACCACTACACAATCAAAGTGAGCCACAAAAGACCTCCCATCTGCCAAACACAGAGGACAACTGTGTCCTCACCAAATCTCCCATCTGGGACGACGGAGGAAGGAAAACAAACCTTCTTTCCCCACCCCAGTAAAACAATAACCTGAGGCTTTGGAAGAAAGTGAGTGAATTCACAGTGAAATCTCCAAATCTTGCTCCTAAACCCCCTGGGTGTCCTGCAATGTACTTTGCTATGCTTGATTCTTTCACTTAGTTTGGCACATTTAGCCTGTAAGACTAAAAACAATGAGGAGCTTTCATGGAAGGTAACAGGAAAACAACGCTTTCCTCAAAACTATGAAGGGAATAAAACCATGCCAGGTTTTAAACAAAGTCCTTCTCTAAGGATTTCAGATGGCAAGAACAGTCTACCTACTGTGGTATTTAACTAAGGACCAGCAAGAGCCGCCTTCGCTCTTGTAAATCTCAGAGTTTGTTGAGTCTCAGCTGAGGTGCTTTAATAAACTTCAGAATAAACGTCGACCCCCAAAACCTACTTCCACAGCTAGGACGCAGACTGGCAGAATCGCTAACATCTGGATGGCACGTTTCTCTGGATATAATACCGCCTTTGTTCTTTTGCCATGGTTGTGATCAGCAGGCTAGCTTTGAAGGACCAGCCAAAAACTTACGAGTTACGAGGGTACTGGATAAAGTGTCAATGTGACTAAGTAGTTTATTAATAATCTCTCATCTTACCATTTTCGGTAAAGTAGTTACGCATTCCCACTGTAAAGCATTTGCATACTTTTGTGGCAATACAAAAATGCTCTCAAGACACTTTTTTTGGATTGAATGAGTATTTTGCAGTAAATAGCCTACATGATATAAGATATGATAAAGGAAAAATAACCAAATTATTGTAAATCTCCATAATGTCTTTGTTAGAACTGCCAAGGACAGTAATCTTTCTACTGCATTGCATGACAACATGGATTCTACATCCCATACTATTTAATCATACAAATTAAAAGTGCATTAAATATGTTTCAATAGCTAGAAAATAACTGGGTTTTGTAGTAAGTAGGTTTTGTAGTGGGTTTTGTATCTCTATATTGATATGCTGGTTAACAATTCATTGCATCCACATTTAGAGGACAAAAAAGTAGCAGTGACTTAATCATTTGAACTGTGTTTTCCCACAATATTAAACACAAATCTCGTATTTTGCTTTGGATTTGATTAAGAAACTCACATTTTGTGTTGATCTCAATTGATATGATGGTCTGCATACAGAATACTAAACACATGCTGTTTTAATATTGTTTTTGAAAGTTAAATAAAACATTACCATACACGACAAAATCATCTTGATTTTGTTATTCTGTTATAACGTTAGATCTAAAATTAAGACTTAAAGTTAAATCATGCAACTAAATGTTTTAAATTGTCATGCTGAATACTTATTAACATAAAACTGTTGTTTTTAAGTTACATTAATTAATAATTAGGTTTTCCGCATGAAAAATCTGTACGTTCTTACCTTTATGATTAAATGTAGAAAAACATTTATCCACTTTTTGTCCGAGTCGATGTTACAATAACCAAAGTTTGTAACGTTACAATAAATTAGAAGGACACTGTAATATTCAGGGTTTTTCTCTGCATTAAGCCTTACTATACAGAATCGTTTGCTAAATATAAACGAAATGCTGTTATAGTTTGTATTTTTTAAAGCGGAAAAGTCTGAGAAAATTAGCGGATTGCATCCGTAAGTATCACCGCCCCACAGGAAAAAGTTTTCACGCTGTGCTGCAGTCAGTCCATCCGAGCTAGAATGTGGAAAACACGACCGTCTCATCTACTCGCCGTATTCTGTGAAGACCCGGCCTCAATCTCTTAACTGTCCAATCAGAGAGCGCTCTGAGAGGCTCCTATTGGCCCATCTCGTCGCAGGAGGCGGGACTTGTGTGAATACGGGTCTCTTCCTCAAGAGGTCGCTTGACGGCTCAGAAACCCAAAGCCTTCGTTGAACTGTATTAATCTAAACCTTTTTTGTTTATTTGGCTATATTTGCACAATAACAGGTGTCAATTAAATCATTTAAATGATTAATCATTAAATTAAAAATGGCCCCAGCAGTCTCTATTTAAAAATTATTATTCAATAACAAACGGTTAACCAAATTTGGTCATCCTACAAGCGATGAGAAAAGTAACACGCAACACGTGAGTTTCCTAAGCGGTTTGAATACTAATTTACTGGAGAGTAATGACTCTTATAAACTTTAATAAGCATTAAATAAAAAAAAAATAAAAAATAAAAGACAAAACGTCTGAATACAGAAAAAAAAAAAAAACAGTTTGACGCCATTATTGAAATTAAACTTGAGTTACAAAACCCTGGAAATACCAATACTGACCCCTTGTGTCTTTAACTTTGTTTTATTGCATCTTGTAAAATTAATTAATAAAACATATATATATATATATAAAAATAAAAAATTATATATATAATATATATATATATATATATATAAAATAAAAATTATATATATATATATATATATATATATATATATATATATATATATATATATATATACATGTTATATATATATATATATATATATATATATATATATATATGTATATATATGTATATATATATATAAAACATGTTTATGATCAAATAATAGACTATACTAAAGTCGTAAATCTTTCACTTTGTTTTTTCAACACTCTTGGTGTTGCAAAATACTTTTTATTTGTATAATTACATTGTAATTACTTACATTATAATTAAAATATATTAAAAATAATTAAAAGTGAACTCAAATTTTTTTTAATTTTCATATTATTTTTGGTTACTATATAAATGATCATTTCAATTATGATAAATGTATTATTGTAAACTAAAACATCTCTTCACAAACTGTAAATACAGAAATGCAGATATACAGATATTTTCGCTTTTGACAGATTTATGAAAGAAATAAAGCATTACATAGAAACAATTATAAATCATAAAAATATTTTTTTCCCTATATTCTTTACTTTGTATGCTTTGTTTTACAATTATGCGTATCTGTTAACTATATTTACATTAAATGGCAAAGAAAAAAACGTATAAAGTAAAGCATCGAGTCAAACAATAAAGATCTAGGCCGAGTAATTTGTATTATTCAGTCGATAACCGTAGACGATTGGCTCCTTGCGCAGCGTATGCAAATCCCTGAATTCTGACTGACAGGTGAAACAGCCAATAAGATTCCACATACGCGATGACGCAAGCACGTACACGTTCCGGTTATATTTAGGGCCTATTTAAGCAGCAAACCAGTCTACACCAATACTGCCCTCAGCGCTTGTCAAAAGCCGGTTTTTGCCCAGTATCGAATATGTTGTAGCACGTTCTCGTGTGCTACTACACTGTAAACTAAAGTGCATTTGTTATCCGTCGTATAAGCATATCTATTCTTGAATTAGCGGTGTTGTTAGTCGGTCAGTTATCGATCAAGCCCTCCGCCCTGCACAGCTCATTGAAAGGACACCGATCGGGATTGTTTGTGTCTACAGATGTTTCGTCTATTATAATGCAAGATGCATGCTGATGCTCGGAAGTGGCTGCTCGACTGCGTAGTACCCGTCCTTGTAACCTCGTCCACCTACTGAAAATAATCGTAAACATCTGAAAACCGTTGATATTTTGGGGTAAGTGATCATTTAGGTGGACGCAACAGTGTGTCCGCCCATATCTGTGTGAAGCACAGCCTCCGAGCGCAGGCCATGTCGCCTGGAAAGAACTGAATTCAGCCCTGTTTTTATTTTTATTTTCCAGTTTAAAAACCATTTAAACCCTCTGACGCGACTGTCAACGGATAAATGCGCTGTTTAAATGGATAATAACATTAAGGCAAGGTCACGATGTAAACGCTCGAGTCAGTAGAAGCTTTTCAGACGCGGAACTTACTACAAACCCAGAGGTAAAAATAACAGAAACGCTATTTTAACGTGTGTATTAACAGTCACGAGCAATCATGTACCGATAAAGCGAAGAATTGGTTAAATGTGACCTTTTATGTGTGTGTGTATTTTGTTCCAGTGTGTTATTGGCATCGCACGCCCAAGTTAAGTTCGGGCCCTGCGATACAATGGCGCTTAACTATACGATTAACTTATTCTAACTCGAGTTAAAATCTAATTCACTTTTTATTGCACATAACATAAATCATATAACCTCTAAAAGATACATAAAATACTTTAATAAGGTTGGTTTTCAGTAAAAACGTCAAATGATGTCAAATCGTAGTGTTTTGTTGCGTCTGTGAGTCTTTTAGTTAGTCGATTTTAAATTCGAATAAAATCACAGTAAAAAGCTCTTACAGAGGACTAGTCTATAAATATATAACCTAAAATGGTTAAATTAGTATTTTCGCTTGGCGTCTCACCTGTTAAGTTGATTCGGTTTACTGTAGATTAATCGGTTTTGTTGAGTTATTGTAACGAAAAGTGAGAAGTAATGATTATACTCATGGGAAAGTTACAGAGTAGCAACATCTAAGAGATAATATATAACATGTCAAATCATGCTATTCTATAATTTGTTATGCGTTGAATCGGTTTATTTAACTGGATTTATTTAATTGTAGTAATAAAGTGATTGAAGAAAATCTATTGTATTGTAAATATGATTAATGATGCAGGTGTTTACAAGATGTTATATATACTCTTATAACTATATAATTTCAAACCATAGAGAAGTGTTGTATTCCTTTGTGGTTGTATTGATTCTGTGCCATATTGATTATTTATTTCTAGAAGTTAATAATTAAAACATTTCCCCCTTCATATGTGTTCTTGTTGCTATGCTATACTGTTTTCTTTGTGAAACACATGTTGAAACCCAATGAAACAGAATTTCCCCAAGGGGATAATAAAGGTACTTCTACTAATGTTTTAATAGTGGTGTTTAAATGCTGTTTTTGGGTCAGTCCATTAGACTTGGCGTTTTAAGTAAATGTCGACGTGCCAGATTTTACAGTCTTGCCTGATAGAGGATGCTGTGGTGTAATGGTTAAACATCTGGGTTGGTAGCTGAATGGTTGTAAGTTCAAACTGTAGAAAGGCTTTATTATTGTACTATCACCATCGTTCCCTTGAGCAGGTTAGTCTAACCCTAGGTTACTCCAGCAGACTGATCCTGAAATTAGTGAAGGTGCTTTGGATAATAGCATCAGTTAATTGACAATTATTTTAAGTACTCATTGATTTTCATCGTTTTTCTGCTGCAGGTGAAGAATGACTGAATATAAGCTTGTGGTGGTAGGGGCTGGAGGCGTGGGCAAGAGCGCTCTCACCATCCAACTCATCCAGAACCACTTTGTGGATGAATACGACCCAACCATAGAGGTGAGGCATGTGCACCTCTGTCTCTAGCACCGTCAGGACACTCACTTTCTACTGCCACACAAAGCTGTGAAACTCACCCACTTGTGATTATGCAAAAAAATTTACTGTTACAGATTCAACTGTGTGATCTGGTTATTCTGGTTTAAAAGAAGGTGGATTCCAAATTGAAGGCCTTTGTGTCTCTTACCTTTCACTTTTCTGGCTTTGGCACCCTTCTATGTTTAGTTTACAAATTTACATATTTCCAAATAAGTTTTATTTTCTGTGTTTGTTTGCGCTCTTATAATAAACAAACTAAGAAAAACCTTAGGTTATCTTTAAAGTCAACGTCAAACAGCATTCACAGCCTATTTAAATTCTGTAATGTGACACATCAGAGTGAAAAAAAGGAAGGACAGAACTTCTATTTTTACCTTGGGATTGGTTGATAAAAAGTATAGTATATGGGTCTGTAGTATTGTAAAAAAAAAAAAAAAAAAAAAAAAAAAAAAATAGATGCGCTTTAGATGTTTTGTAATTGTTGTAATGTTTTTGTAGTTTTAGATGTTTGTTGTTTTTTGTAGTTTAGATGTTTTTTTATGCTTGTTTGCATTTTTTGTATTTTTTGTTTGTTTTTGTAGATGTTTTGGGATGATTTTGTAGTTTTTTTGTTTTGTTTTGTTTTTTTTTTGTTTTATTTGTTTTTTTTTTTATTTCTTTTTTGTGTTTTTTTTTTTATGTTTTTTTTGTTTTATTTGGAATGATTCTGTAGTTATTAGATTGTGTTTTTTTAATGTTAGTTTTGTAGATCTTTTGGAATGATTGTGTAGTTATTAAATGTTTTTTAGTTGTTCTTTAGATGTTTTTTATGTTAGTTTTGTAGATCTTTTGGAATGATTCGGTAGTTATTAGATGTTTTATAGTTCTGTAGATGTTCGTTTTTTTTAATGTTTTGGAATGATTCTGTAGTTATTAGATGTTTGTTGTGTAGTTTTGACAAGATTACAGAGGCAAATTTTCTTCGGAATAATGTGCACTAAATTAAGTCCTAGAACATGCAATGAAAATGCTGAAGAAAATCTTTCTAGTTGTAATGTCATGTTGACCTGTGCACCCATTTTGCTAGACTTAATCTACACCTAAATGAGCACTTTAAAACTCAAACACGATATTTGCCTACAAGTACCATTTGTCATTTTACAAATGTCAGGTTTTTAATATCATTTTTGGGATATTTTAGGCTTGATATTATTGTCATGCATTGATATTACTGACCCAGTATTGTTTGGGGTCGTTATACTGCTCAACATGCTCAAAAGATCATTTCACTTGTGCAGGACTCCTACAGAAAGCAGGTGGTGATTGATGGGGAGACGTGTCTATTGGACATCTTGGACACTGCAGGTCAGGAGGAGTACAGCGCCATGAGGGATCAGTACATGAGGACAGGAGAGGGCTTCCTCTGTGTCTTCGCCATCAATAACACCAAGTCCTTTGAGGACATTCACCACTACAGGTGAGGGTTTGATAGAAACGGAACGGTGTGCAGTCACATAACCTGCAGAATCAGGTCTGTAAAGGGTTAAAACACCTCACAAAGTCAGATTCATTTTTTTGACGTGCAGTGTTCTGTGTGCTTTGACAGAGAGCAGATAAAGCGAGTAAAGGACTCTGAGGATGTCCCCATGGTCCTGGTGGGGAATAAGTGTGATCTTCCGTCCCGCAGTGTGGACACCAAGCAGGCTCAGGATTTAGCACGTAGCTACGGCATCCCGTTTATAGAGACCTCAGCAAAGACGAGACAGGTATGGAAAACATAGTCGTGGATTAAATACAATCCTGTCTGACAAATCAATGAAAATAAAGGCATACAATGTGATTTTTTTTTTTTTTTTTTTTTTTTTTTTTTTTTTTTTTAATTTTGACTTGTTTAAAGACAACATGAAATCAAGATCAGCCGTTTTCTATAAATAAATGTCCTTGGTACTTGTGCACTGCTCGTCATTATAAAAAATATATATTTGTTTACCATAAATCTTTTATCCACCTCTGAAACTTTTATTCTGACACATCTAAGGCCACAATTAAAATCAGTCTATAATATTCTAGTATAGCATAGGATTCAGTCAAATTCCGATGGATAAAATTACCCAAACCTACCTTTTATTTATTTTACAATATTATTTTGCTTAGAAGTGCATTATTATGGAAGTTTAATGAGCTGTGAATGCCATTTCATGTTGTCTTTAATGTCATATTAATGCATTATTGGGTTAAACATGGTTTTGAAATCTGTAATAAAAGTTGACAATAACCAGAATATATAAACAACCATTAAAGGTGAGTCTTGTAAAGCATTATAAGAACATGTCTCGGTCACATTTGATCGAAATTAAAAGAAAATTGTGTATATATATATATATATATATATAAATATAATTGTAATTATAGAAATTTTAATGAACTAAACGGATTAAAAACAATGTTTATGTATTTTTATTTTCTGCTGTTTTAAAACGAATATTATGATTAGAGGTGTAACATAACACTGTCTCTATATATCACAATACAAAAATGCAACAATATGTAGCATGGATAATGATAATCTATATCCAAATGAATAATAAATATGGTAAACCCAGAAGCTCACATATTTGAGCTGCCATGTTAAGAAATGAAAAATGAAAAATACATTAATAAAATATAATATTTGAACTCTTTACATACTTTAAATGTATGTAGTCTAAAACAGAAAGCAAGAAAATGTCAAACATAATTCTGGTCACATAATTCAAGTCCACCACTGATATTATGCTAAAATGTAGCATTTTAATGAACAGTATTTTTTGTTAACTGTTTATAATATGTCTTTAGAAGTAATAATAAAAAGGTAAAATTTTTGGCTTTATTTAAGGCATTTTATTGTGAGATCAGTATCGTCTAGTTTGTTACACACCTAATTGCTATTTTTATTTATTTTCTTACATTTAAAAAAAGTTACTATAAGTAAGTCTTATTGCATAAATATGTATTGTTTTTAGGAGGTAACTGTGGCCTAGACATGGTTTTTGTTACATTCTCACAGCATCTGAAGGCAGCTGAAATGTGTAGAGCTGTAGGAAAGCTGGTCATTGCGTACTGTTGCTTTACACCGGGTTTATGCATGAGTTCATTCTGACTGCTTTATGAATAATCAATCAGGTTACAACTGATCTGCCTCTGGGTTTGTGCCTGGTCTCTCATGTGCATTCATTATAACTTGTCTGTTTGATTTCATAAATGAATCTTTTAATGGCAAAGAATGCTCTTTGGATTGATTGATCAGGGGTTTAATCACTATTAATCAGTTGGGGATATCAAACTGTTTTATCTGTGATATTAAATATCAAGGCAGACACTCTGCAGCGCTCAAATCACAACTCCTTGTGGTGCTGGGATGTAATAAAAGCTCCTGAAATCATTTCTTTTCTCTCTGTTTTGAGCCTCACATGCTACTCGCCGACACCAAAGTGCCATCTTCAGTACCCACAATTCCCTCTCTGGCCGCAGGCTGAAATGGTTCTGTGTGTATCGCTTTAACAGCAGATTCACTTTCTAATTCTCTTATCTTTTGTTTATTAAAACTTTGCGTGTGTGTGTATTTTCAGGGACATTACTAGAGAAACTCTTCTAAAATGTTTTCCAAGTGTCAAGATTCTGCGAAAAAATATCATCCCATGGAATAGCGTGGTTTTTTTGGGTGGGGGTTGTGGAAAGTTGATGTAAAATCTTGATTATGCCAAATTCCTTCTAAATTCCCAGAAATAATCAAAAGTAAATGCTAATATTAATTGTGCCAGCACTATGTGGAAAACTTTATAGTGCCACTTGGTTCCCGAAATCCTATTCAGACTGTTTCCGCTTCTCAGAGATGAGAAGGCTGTGCGTTCCTTGACACTGAAGGGAGTTGTGTTTTGCACTGCAGAGAGTGGAAGATGCCTTTTATACTCTGGTACGGGAAATCAGGCAATACCGGCTGAAAAAGCTCAGTAAAGAAGAAAAGACGACACAATGCATCAAGCTTAAAAAATGTGTTTTGATGTGAGCGGGGTAAGTTTGAAGCACGGTCCGTCTGCAGCCCAGCTGTGGAGTACGAAATCTGCTGTGCTACACTTCACACCTGTTCTTGAAAGAGTCTCGCAAACATCCAGGTCATTTTTCAGCCCAAAATCAACTTTCATTAAAAAAGCAGCCTATTTTTAGGACCAATAAGAGATTTAGCGTTGTGATTTTTATTTTTTTTAATAATCGCACCTTCCACATTTGACCATAGAATAAGAATAAACCCTTACTTTAGAACACAAACACATTAAGTGGGTTTATAATCGTAAATCATATTTGAATGCAATTAATGCAAATTGTAATACAATATAATTTTCAAGACTGTTTTTATTTATTGTTTATAGTATTAGTTGTACTTAATTTAAATAAAGCTAATAGTAATATAAAAATCACTTTCCAGACAGAAACTGTTCTTTTATTTATTTGTGTTTGTTGTGATGATTTTAATAAATGCAAAGTTTAATAAAAAAAAATGATTTACTTAATTAACTGAATTTAAGGATTAAATTTAAAAAAACAATTTTCCATAAAGGATTTGTTTTTAAAGGGAAAGTGTGCTTTACTGCCATGGGGAAAAAAAAAAAGTTCCTAAAAATTTTTTTATTATTATTATTGCGGAATATAGCGTCTTATTTGTTTGATTTTGGGATTGAATGTGACCATTTATTTGTGAGATTGGTAGTCTTATCTATCTTTCCCCCCATTTATTTCTATTTTGACTGGGTTTGGTGATCATGGCCTTTTTAAGACTTATCTGATGCCAGTTTTAATGTTAAATGGCTAATATTTGGAATATGGCAGCAAAAGTTGGGCTTTTGTTATAGTTTTGTTAATTTATTTTTTGTTATAGTGTTTGATGCTTTAGATAATCACCTGAAGTTCTTGTTTTCCCTTTATTTTGGGGCGTGGACGACGCGTTTTATACTTTAGTCCGAGAAATCCGGAAGCACAAGGAGAAGATGAGCAAGGAGGGCAAGAAGAAAAAGAAGAAATCCAAATCAAAATGTGTATTAATGTGAACAAGCCTTTCCTGTCATTATAGACTCAAAAGCAAACAAAAAAAAAGGTTTCACAACTGCATTTTGTACATTACACTAAATTATTAGCCTGTTCAAAATACAGAATGCATCCTTCTTAAAAGAAATAAGCTTTACTTCTCGTTCGGTGGCCAGTTGCTCCGAAGTGTTGGTCTCTTGACACCTTTCTGGCTTATTTTACTGGGTGGGCTGTCAGAACTGGTTTTATTTTGCAGTTGGTTTATCTAGAGTAGTTTTAGCAGATTTATAAGGAAAGGTGTGGACATGAAAACATGGTTTTAGTGTGATGTATGAGAGAGAACTAGCCGTGTAGCTGCATGTGAGTCACTTGATTTTACAGGAACTGAAACTTTGAGGAATCATATTTTAGGATCAACACTTTCAGGTGGCGTTTTGATACTTTATCACTGTGTATGACCCTGGCTTTGGATGTCCCAGACTTCCAAAAACAACCTGCATGTGAACTTCCACTGTAGTCGGATTAACGCGCCCTCTCTCGAAAGCCATGGTAATGTGTGGTGAAATCCTGTATGCATGCTGTGTTCTGTTCTTTAGACTTCCAGGGAACGGTAATGCGTTGAATGCGGTATAATAGCCACTGTGGTGTAGAATGGATTTTCTCAGTCGGTCCGAACAGGTGCTATCATTTCAACACGGCCATTGTTCATTCTTCTGATATTTTCAGTTAAATTCATGAGGGTTTATATAAAAGTCAAAATCTGCTAAGAGGTGACATCATGTAAAAATGTATTGTTTTCATTAAACAACAAAATTAAATGTAAAATGCTTGCACGCCCTGAACCTCTGCAGGCTTTTTTTGATCAAATTTGTTTTATTCTCTTATAAATCATAAAATATTTTATTTAAACCTAAGAAAATACAGATCCTGTTGTAAATAATATTGAAAAATCACTAGCCCTAAGCAGATTTTGACTTAAAAATATAAAGCTGCAGTTGACCAATCACAGTCAAGTATTCCAGAGAGTGTTTGGAATCTCTCCTCTGTAAGTATCTACATTAGCGAAAGCCTCACTTCTGCACTCAGAGGAGGATTTTTACTGCATATGAATATTTACCCTCTTGTGCCCAGCCAAACAGCACCTTAGAAGGCTGATTTTTTTTTATTATTGTAATTTTTATTTTTTGCGCTAAATTTTGATTAGTGAATATAACCTACTGTACCACTAGTTATTTGGATGCAAATGTATGTAGAAAAGGAACCAAACAAATGCCTTGTTCATTTATGCTGCCATCAACCATCGAGACGTTCTGGTTCTAGAAGCCCCAAGACGCAGTCTAGTATACTATGGCAAAATGTGGCTAGCTTGGTTCTGAAGGGCAAATTTTCAGCCATCACTCAAACCAAAGAGAGTGATATAAAGGTTTATTTTGTGATGTCATGAGATGATGTCATTTATAGGAGATTTACAATGTGCGAGCAAGATGTTGCATGACCAGTTTGCTTTTGATAATTGTTTCTATATTGCTGTTCGACTAATACAGAGAAATCTAAACCGGAAATAAATCAGGATGTCTGCTCATATGCAAAGTTAAGTGTTTTGGTTATTTTCTGTTCCCTTTAAAATCATTTACTAGCCGTCTGTAACGCGAGTAGCAAAGTCATTAGATATTTTTGGAATAGTTTCTGTTCTGTCTCTTGGTGTGCCAATTGCAAATGTTGAAAAGAGGGTTCACATATACATAGACCTTGTTTTAACAGCCTTTGTACGGTTGTGATAAGAAATGAATATTTTGTAAATTGTGCTTTTTTTTTGTTTAATGAATTGAATGACACTTAATTGTAATTAAGGGTCATGTGTTAACGTCTATGAGAAAGTGCTGATCTGAGGTCGTCTTTCACATCGTTCATGTTTAGGTGAATGTGATTATTAGAATGAAGGAAGTTGTTCTCAGATCTGCACGCTTTTATAAATGCAACCCAATCCTGTTTTTCCCCATTAACCTCACCAGTCTTATTTAATGTGTAATTAAAAGAAGTTCATAAAACCCACAGGAGAGACTCTGTGAGTGTTTGTTGGTTTAGAATGAATGCAAAATTATACCAAAAAAGGGTATAATTGTTAAACTTACTCTTTTCAAAGGTGAATCTCATGAGATCTCATAAAAACATTTTACCCCTAAACTCTAATTTTGCATGATTTTGCACAATTTTAGAAGGTTAAGTATATTTTACATCCATGTTTTTGTGCTTGCCGAAGCTGAATTGAATTGATCAAAATACAGTAATAATGTAAAATCTTATTACAATATACTGTAAAATAACTGTTTTCTATTTGAATATATTTTCAAGTGTAATTTATTCCTGTGATCAAAGGTTAATTTTCAGCATCATTACTCCAGTCTTCAGTGTCACATGATCCTTCAGAAATCATTCTAATATACTGATTTGCTGCTCATGAAACATTTCTGAATATTATCAGTGTTGAAAACTATTGTGCTGATTAATATTTTTGTGGAAACTGATACATTTGTTTTTCTGGATTCTTCAATAGAAAGTTTAGAAATTAATAGACGACATTTATTTGTTATAGAAATCTTTTGTAACCACTTTTAATCAATTTAATGCAACCTTGCTGAATAAAATGTTTCATAAAAGAAATCTACTTTTGAATGGTGTATGCATTCATATATATATATATATTGAATAATTTAAGCAGTCATTTTCATGAGATTCACCCTTTTACGTCTGCATGCATGTCTCTTATGTGCCACAAAGTGGCAGTATTCTCTCATGCCATGATATAATAGTTTCTCAGATGGTTTTCTGTAATGTCATCCTAACAGAATTAAAATAGCAGGCACTCTCAATAACTCCCTGATTTAATCCAGGGCACGGTATCATTTCTTCGGCGTAATTACATTCGCCACGTGAAATTAAATATCAAGCTTGCTGTGGATTTGAAACCTACCTTTGTCTCTGGTGCCAAGATGAATAGGTTGTTCCATATTAGTTTAGCTGCAGGCAAAAAGGACACGTTTCATATGATAAGCCATTTGCCATTAATAATGCAGTTTTTAAATGTGATTGCGGTGCTCGGGTGTCCTGTCTGGTGTCTTGAATACAATTTTAAAAGGAATGAAAAAAACACATTTATGGTTTAATTATGCTGCGTGGAAAACCTACAGAAACCTTACAGGCCCCAACATTGATTTTGTTTTTAAAATGTATTTTTTGCCATGTTGATCCTCTCAAAGCAAGCAAGGTCAACCTTCTGACAAATTTTCATAATTCTTTTATGACCTTTTTGTCATTCATTTGTGATTCATGATTACTGAGGATTTTTAATCCTTCTAGGCAGATTTCATTTGTATGTCAGGTATTAATCTTTTAAATTAATATACAGTATTTGATCAGTTTTACTTATTAGTATGCAATCCCATCTCTGCCACATGAGAAAAATATAATGCTTTGATAAATCATAACATAAAAGATTAGACTGATATAAAAGGCAAGACTGATACAAAGTCATAATTGTGAGATAAATGGCCATTAGAGATGAAGACATAATTATAAGAGAGAGAAAAAATTAATGAGAAAAGGTCATTATTGCAATGTCAATTGTCAAATTATGACAATGAATATGAGATATGTTGAAATGAGGATGTAGAAAGTCAGATTTGAAACAATTTTGACCAAGTTTTGAAAATATTATTTTTTTAAATAAATTTTGACTTTAATAGTCAAAATTGTGATATGCTAAGTCATAATCCAAAGATAAACAGTCAAGATTATGACATACTAAGTCATTTTTATGAGATTGACTTTTGTCCTTATTGACTTTTAAATTTATAGTTATAGCTTAGTTTGTCATAATTTTGACCTTTTATATCACAATTATGACTAATGTCATAATTAAGATTTAACACAGCATGATTTATTTATTTTTTTCTTATGTTGTGGAAATAAGATACCATATTTTACGCAACCAGACAGCTGATGAAACATTTTAACATAAAAATGTATATCACTTTCATTCGCAAATAGCAAAACTTTTTACGAAACATGCTAAAAATTGTGGTGGCTTATATTGTAGTCACTGAAACTAAAGATGGAATGGGATTATGGTTTTCTTTTCTTTCTTTCTTTCTTTTTTTATTTACTTAATGTATTCCAAATGTTTTTGGGCCAAAATGTCAGGGCCCAAGTATATGATTCAGTCCACAGCTAAATTATGATTGTCCGTCCTCTTCAGCTCTGAACTAATTGTGTCCTAACTCTTGAAAAATGTGTCTGTGACCACAGCTGTTCATTTTACATGCTTGTCTTGTAGTGGACAACCAGGTGACCTTAATACTCAATCACGGTCTTCTGGTTCTCAGATGGTCTAGATTAAGGTCTCACAAATGTTTTTGAACCAAGGACTACTTTGTTTTCATTCAGTTTTTCCAAAGCCCTGTCCACAACCCAATTTAGGTTAACAAATATGAATGTGTGTTGCACTTGAAATGGTGATGTGATAGACTCTCAAATCATCTTGTTAACCTTTAAAATAGAAATATTTGTGGCACCACCACTCCAAGAGCACAAATAGTGTGAGAAAATGGGAGACCATTAAATTATGCAGACTATTTCTTGACTGTATGATAGACCTGAGCCCTGACAGGAGAGAATGGAGAGGAAAATACAAGCTGGAGCAGTCGCTGTAAATTCTCCTCTTGATTCTCCTGGGTGCACCTTAGGCCAGACCCTGTCAGTCAAACCTCCTCCACAGCTGTAATCTCTGGACAGCAATGAGGGCCTGCATGTCTGATAAAACTGCTGAAACTGAGCAATCCTCGTTCGAAGAACCTCCGGTGGACAGAGAGGACAGTGAATTGGTGGATGCTCAGAAGTTGACAGACTTCAGAACTCTCTCAAACATGTCTGTGAAATCCCTCCCAAACTAGGACAAAGATATTTGTCAACGTCGCAAAATGTTCCTGGATACAAAGTGAATTTTCAACAGTCTCTTCAAAAATCCTTACCTTCTTGCATTGTTGAGTTGACAGTAATAAAGCACACACACACACACACACATGCAAAACTACAGTAAAACAGTAATATTGTGAAATAGTTTTACAATTACTGTTTTCTGTTTTCATATATTTTTAAATGTATTTAAAATTTATTCTTGTGATGGCAAAGTTGAATTTTCAGCATATTTTACTCCAATCTTCAGTGTCACATGATTCAAATATGCTGATTTGGTGCTCAAGAAATATTTATTATTATCAAGTTTTTTTGATGAATAGAAAATTCAACAGAACAGAGAGTAAAAGTATCTACTGTGAGTTTTAATTAAATGCAAACTTGCTGAATAGAAGTAATTTTTTTTTTAAACAATCATACTTACCCCAAGTTTAGTTAGCACATATATGTAAGACATAAATAAATAAGTAAATACAAATACACATTAAAAATACAATACAATAAAAATATGTAGTCTGTATAGAGACCTGACCTGACCTGGTATTTTATAATTGATTTATTGTGACAATTTTTCCAGAGGCTTGATGATGTATCATGTCTGCGCGAACGGTGCACAGAGGTGTGCAAATACATACATACATTGTCAGGCAGGTAGCACAGGGTATCGTAGTCCTCGGACTGAGGAATATTGGATGGATATTTTATGGTCCTATGCCTTCCACAGATGATATAAATACATTTAGACCACTTAACTTAGTGATTGCTGCACTGGGATGTGGAGAAACTTTCAACCAACATTAAAAAAAATGTTTTTAACCATATATTACCTACCGTGCCTTTGAATAACTAGAGCTTGGACAAAGAGTAGATTTTGGATAAAGGAGGAACTTATTTTCCCTTTTATTGTACTGCATAAAGCAGTAGGACAGGGCAGTCATCATAATAGGTTCCCCAACAAAAACACCATGAATTTTTAAACACCTAGAGGCAACAACTGTGTGACAACGATAAAGAAAGATTTGCTGAGGGTCACGGCTGAGAGAAAGAAGATCTTAGTCTTGTCAAGATTAAGACTGAGTGTGTTTGATATGTCAGTCAGGCATACAGAGATTGCAGATATCGAGACAGAAGGGGACATGTACAGCTAAGTGTCATCAGCACACCAGCGATAAGAGAAGCCATGCAATTAAATGACAATTCATAGCTATCTTTAAATGTCTGAATGTAGACAGCAAAGAGTAACGGTCCCAGTACGGAGCCCTATGGGACTCCCACAGTGGGGCTTTTCCAGCTTGGTGTGGTTCTCCTGGGAAGTGCCTACTTATTTGAAAAACATAGACCTTAGACCATTTTGAATTATACATGGATGAAAAAAAGCTGTGAGGGACATAATTAAAATCTTTACAATGGAATGCACTGAATAAAGGTCCTAGATTATAATTTAATATGGCCCTGCATTAGAAGGATTTTGGTCAGAACAACATCAACCCAAGTACATATTTTCCTTATTCCTACCAAACTTTATTTTTTTTCCCTATTGCAACAAAATAAAGACCATTTTCACATTAGGTGTGCAAATTATTTGTTAAATATTTTATCAATGACATTTCAAAAGCATATTCTGGTCAGATTTTTAATCAACAGGAGGTCAATGCAAAATGTAATTATGAGCAATTAATTTTTTTCAAGTGTTCAAGTAAAAAATATTTTATATTTTTATTTTCCAGAGTAGTTCGGTGCGTGTTGTAATGAAGAGCAAAGTATGCATATATGATATGTGCATGTGAATGATTGGTAATGTAGTTTTTTTCGCTATTCTTCATCAACAGTATCCTACACAAACACATAAAAAACATAATTGTACTATTTTACTTTTAAAATTTCCACCAATCATCATTCACAGAGAGCACCAGGGCGCCGAGAGGGTTTCAGTGGCATACAGCAAAGCCTACTGGGCATGCGCAAATCAATATAGCTTAAATTTTCTCACATTGTACAACTATAATTACTATTTTTGCATTATTGTAAGGGGTAGGTTTAGGGTTGGGGTAGGTGTAGACGTTAACAAAACAATCTAATTTGTAGAAAATTACATTTATTGTTAGCTTCCAGTTTTTTTTGCTGTATCCCCTCTAGCCACAACCAGCCGAACGAGAAGAAAACGATACAAACAGCGACATTAGTGACTTTAGAGAGTTTGGACACGTTCGCAACATGTTTAATTTGCTTTAAATAATAAATACTATGGCGAATGAGTTGGTGAAGAGTGACTGAGTTCTGGTAAGCACAAACGCAATATACTAATTGACCGCCATTACAGGTGTTAATATGACAATACTAAATTTTGTTTTGCTCTTTGAAATCTATCTATCTATCTATCTATCTATCTATCTATCTATCTATCTATCTATCTATCTATCTATCTATCTATCTATCTATCTATCTATCTATCTATCTATCCGTCTCTCTCTCTCTCTCTCTCTCTTTCTCTCTATCTCTCTCTATCTATCTGTCTAGTATGTTTCTAATATAATATGCAGATTTAGTCAATTCTGATATAGATGAAACAGTCTATTAGATTAGTTTTTGCATTTCATCCTACAACGAGTGAATATTTGAGCATGTAGTTGGAATTAAATGACTGTATAAGATATATTGGTGCTGGGAAATGATCAGTATCTGTTAATGTTATTGCCTGGTAAGATCTTGAAGTGAGCAGGCCCTGTCTCATAAATGCAGGTCAGGTTTTACAGCAAACTCATCCATTTTGAGGAGAGTTATTCAGTTCACGAATGTTTTATTGATGTCGAACCACCCAACTAAGCCTGAAGATACCTCACATAGGTAAAATAAGATTCATCGCTCTGGAATAACAGACCTGGATCTCAGGACCTGTGGTGAGGTAAGACTATGGAAGCAGATTAGTCTCAAATATAATTCACGCAAAAAACACGATTCACACATGCGAATCAGTGGCTTATGATATGATTGGTTGAATGGTAAGCTCGCATCTGATTGGCTAAAGAGTACGACAGACCCACGTGGGAAGAGAGCTCTGCCAGGAAAGTCTCAAAAACACACACACACACAAATCCGAGTGGATTCGTAGTAAATGACGATTTGTACATTCAGACACTCGTACATTTTAAACATTCAAAGGTTTTTGTGCACAGTTGTATATCTACGAATTGTGTTTTGCATTTGTGAAATGTATTTTATGAATATATAATTTTATTTTGCGCATGTGAATTGCTTTTTGTGACTATATATTTTTTTTCACGCACGTGAATTTTTTTTGTGTGTACGTGAATTAGGTTTCATGCATGTGAAATTGTTTACGCATGTGTGAATCGTGTTTTTTGCGTGAATTATATTTGAGACTAATCTGTCTCCATATAAGACTGTATCATCCACGCACAATGCAACATTTTCAGCTGCTGAAGTGGATCTGAAGTCTCTTGTTTGTCTTGACAGATATAACCCTCTTGAGAAAAATATTGCAAAGCCTTGACTTATTTCTTTCTTATTCCTGCAAGGCTTGATAGCTTTAAGAGAGGGTAGAGAGATGACCAGTAGTTTTTGAAGTTAATGGATTTTTTGGAGCATTTTTTGAGTGTTGCAGCTTTTGCTGACTATTACATTTTTGCATTTTAAAATGATTTCACTTAACTGCTGAATTGTGAAAATTGCTGATACTCAAAACTTAGTGTTGGTTGTGACTTGTTCATGCACATAGATGTTGATTAAAGGGATACTCCATTAAAGGGATGCTCCGTTCGTCTTCGGAACACAATTTAGGATATTTTGGATGAAAACTGAGAGGCCTGTGACTGTCCCATAGACTGCCGAGTAAATAACAGTGTCAAGGTCCATAAAAGCAGGGCTCCAGACTAACATTTGAGAGCAGTGTCAGCAGCACCACTAAGTTCTACAGATGGTGGCGCCAGGAGCAGATTTGGTAGCGCCTTTGGGTGGTGTGTGGGGGTATTCAAAATAAAGATAATTTAATCATAAAATTGCTATTGTTTTGCATTAATAAGTGCAGTTACTAATAACATTTCATGTTCATTTCTTGTTTATTTTTTATACAGATTTGACAGTAAAGCACTAAGCTTGAGGTAAGATGCATACAAAAAATGTACTTTTAACAACAGTAACAGGTGCAAAATCTACTTATATACAGGAAATTTATATATTCCACTCTTATTAAATGCACCATTATTCTTTTAGCATATGGAACTGACCAAGTTCCGTGATTATGTGTGATTTGGTAGTAAATTGAATAAAAGTTTGTGACTTTTCTTACTTCATACACAAAAAAGTGTAAAATTCTGACAAAATCTGATTTCTTGATGATTTGATATTTTATAATAGTGATTTTATCATTTCAAAATATAGAGAAAAAGCATAAATGAATGACTAATAAGCCAGGAAGTACTCCTCTGCTGCTGTCTACTGGTTATAATTGTGATTTTATATATATATATATATATATATATATATATATATATATATATATATATATATATATATATATATATATTTTTTTTTTTTTTTTTTTACATTTTACATAAGTGTTTGTTTACCACAAAGTATATTTTTTCATCCCATTAAAAATAACATTCTAACTGGATCATTTTAGAGCTTTAAAGTGCTTGAAACAGTTGTTTCATCTTGAAAAGTGTTTCTCAAAAGGTTGTACAAACCCTGAAATGAATTATGTAATACATTCGACTATTTCTGCCACAACACCATAGTTAGAGTTAACGTTACCGCTTCTGGTTTCCTGATGTATGTCAACGCTGTTTATAACAGAGATTTCTGTGCAGAATTTGAATGCTTCTCAGTAATCTCGCAGCAACCTTATCATTCTGCAGCAAATTCAAACGATTCTCACCGGATCTCGCAGCACTGTTGCATCTGTGCAGTAATAACAGTGTCGCAAAATCAACTTTGGCTTCTGAGTAAAGCTGTTCTGAGTTCGGACAAGTTTGTTGGACAAGAATAAAGTCGTTATTTTTGTTTTCTTCGCTTACAAAAAGTGTTCCCGTCGCTTCATATAACCCAGATTGCACGTCTGATGGCAGATGGAGTATTCTGATGATGACTTTCATATCTTTTATGGACCTTGACACTGTTATTTATTTGGCAGTCTATGGGACAGTCTCAAGCCTCCAAAATATTTCTCCAAAATATCTTAAATTGTGTTCCAAAGACGAACTGAGCTTTTACAGGTTTGGAACAACATGGAGGTAAGTGATTAATGAAAAAAAAAATCATTTTGGGGTGGAGTATCCCTTTAATATTTTGTAATTAGGATATAACTTTGTCATGTTGTTTCCTAATTGTTACAACAGTTCAAATGAACTTCAAAGATCCATACAGTGGCCTGTAGCAAAGCAACCAGACACTGGTCAAGTGAATCTGATAAATATGACAAATTGGGCAAAAGCTAAAAAGGGCTACTGCCAAAATTGAATGTACATATATGATATGTACATATTTAATAACATTTCTCAGTGCATGTGTGGATTTAATATAACAGTTGGTTTGGCAGAGAGTTAATTTCAGGTTCACAGTTGGGTGCTGTCACAAACATTTGATTTTTTTTTATATATTTTTGCCCTCTTGATCCACACTCAGTGATTCTATCAAGACACTAGAAAATTAAAACCTGTCAAGCTGAAGACAGTTTTTCAAATTTGCTATGTCAAAAACAAAAATGAGCCCTCTTTGGCTAAAAGTATTAGATAATGTGAGATATTTAAAATATGGCAGTGTTTGTTAGAAATAGGAACCAGTGATAAGTGCATTTCTGACATTCACATTAGCACAATATTTACTTGCACAATAATTTATATATATATATATATATATAATTTTTGGTACATTCCAGTCCATAATGTAGATGATTTAATAATTCAAAGCAAAGACTTCGGAGCAAAAAGATATCTGAAGTCTCCCTGTTGGCTATTTAAGTGGAAAAAGTGCTAAAACCATTATAAATTAATATTACAATTTAATTTCTTAAATTAATCTTTATTTATATAATTGTGTTAATTTAGTTTAAATAAATTACCTTTTCCATTTGCCTTTCTCTTAGAAATAAAGGCTTTTAACACTGTCACCGTGCCATTCGTCCAGTGTTTTGGTGTTGGTTAGTTTGACAACTCCACACAGCATTATAACATATTGTTATATATTTTGCTTTATACAGCAGAAGATTTCCTACATTTTAATGTGTCTGTTAAAATAATCGTTAGGGTTAACCTAAAAATACAGAAATCAATACATTAAATAATAATAATAATAAAATTGTTTTTACAATTATTAAATACAATTATTCATTCACCCTTATCTAGTTCCAAACCAGTGATGTGTATGAAACATGCCCCCCGCCCCCAGATAATATAATATTTATTCATATAATTATAATTAGCTTTTATTTTTATACTTTGTTTCCAATCCATTCTGATGTTGTTGTTTTTTTTGTTTTTGTTTTTTGTTTTTGTTTTTTTGTCATTTTTATTGGTATTTATTATTATTGTTATTATTATTATTAATTTGACACATTTCAGTTGTTTACCAAGGCAATATTTTATATTTTTGTTTACATTTTTTTTTTAAGTTTAAGCTCTTAATCTAATGTTTAATATTTTAATATTTTTTGTCAACATGAACAGCACTGGTCAGATCATATGTTTGTGAAAGAAACAGACTGGAATTTTCAGTTATTCCTTGATAATTGTCTCTAGCATCTCTGCCATATCTCTTTCACACATATTCAAATATGACACATCAAGATGTGTCACAGCAGGCTTGACATAAATGAAAATGAAAGTTGAACTTAAGCATTTATCAATGTCACAAATCAGATTTGAGAGTTCCAGTAAAAGGAAATACAGTTGTGATATTCACACAGAATATCACAGAGTGTGGTTTTGAGTAAAGGTTTTGAATATTAGTCATAAGCACCACATGTATCCTGCTTTTTTGTCATTTTTGGAGTTAACCCTAGTCACCATTCACTTTCATTGTATGGAAAAGTGCACTGTTAATATACTAGCTACCATTTCCGTTTGTGTTCTACAGAAGAAAGAAAATCACACTTGTTTGGAAAAGCATGAGGGCGAATAAATAATGACAGAATTTTCATTTTGGCTGAACTCTTTCTTTATGTGTTCATGTGTACTTTGTTGGGTTATCGTAATGTTTGTTCCTCCAGAGAAGAATGAAAATTGTGCCAACCAATTCTGGTCTCCCCTACAGACATTGCCTAAAAAACACAGCGCCGCTTTCCCCCGTGTTTGCCGTCTGCTTACAGTAGTCGATCATGACGAATGTCAAAACATTTCAAAACAGTGCGAACACAGCCCTGTAAGTCCTGTCACCATCATTTCACTCAGACCAGATTGATGATGGTCTCTTTGTTGAGAAGCGTGTTGTTTTGTATGACAGTTCTGCTCTGCTGCTTTGTGGAAGTCATGACTGCTGGGGCTGAGTTTGTGTGTGTGTTTCATCATATACACATGTGCCCGAGGGGGGCAGGGCTGGCCTCTGTATCTTTCTCTTGCTCCGTACGGCCTCAGATGGGTGATTCATACTGGTTCCTCGCTGGTAACAGGAGGGACATCCAGCTCTTTATTACCCTCATCCGTCACCATCAGTTCATCAATCCAAAGACCGGCGGCTCTGACCAGTGGATGCTCCTCCTGAGTCCCTCGTCGCCTCTTTCTGCGATGAATGGGACATTTACGCTGTCTCAGATGCACACAAACATGGAGGCAGCAGCCAGTCAGCCGCAAGACAGTGTCAGGGATGAAGTCCCTCGAGATTTGAGTGTGAAGATGCTGTTTCTTGACTTTTCATTGTCCCTACTTCCTCTCACATCAATTCTTTACCGTTTGATTTAGTTGTGTAGGTATCACTGTTGCCCTAAACTTAGTAATGTTGTGAATATGACTGTTCAGAAGTTTGGGGTCTGTAAGATTTGTTTTGAAAGATATTGATGATTTTATTTAGCAAGGACACATTAAATTGATTAAAAGTGACAGTAAAGTCATTTATGATGTTACAGAAGATTTCTGTTTCAAATAAATGCTGTTCTTTTAAACTTAATATTCATCAACGAATCATAAAAATGTATGGTTACCATAAAAAATATGAAGCAGATTTTCGTCATTGATAATAAAATGTTTCTTGAGCAGTGAATCAGCATATTAGAATGATTTCTGAAGGATGACACTGAAGACTGGAGTAATGATGCTGAAAATTCAGCTTTGATCACAGTAATAAATGACATTTTAAAATATGTTCAAATAAAAAAAAACAGTGATTTTTAGATTGTAATATTTCTCAATTTTTCCTTTTTTATTTTATGGCATTCTTTTTTCTTGATGAGCATGAGACTTCCTTAAAAACAACCCTAGCTTTCGAACAGTAGGGGTTTTTGAGCAGAAAACGCTAATTTTACTTCCTTGCTGTGTGAAACAAAATATTCAACAAGAGAAAATATGCAGGACTTAATTCTGCCCTTCAGAACATACCAGTTACATGCAGAATGGAGGCTGAATGCATGTTTGCTAATGCTATGGTGTGGTGTGTAGTTTTGAGCATGTTGCTATAGGAGTTTGCAGGGTATTCTGGGTAGGTGCTAGGTTGTTTATTACATTGATTACACAAGAGTTCACCAGAAGTCTCAGTGAAGGTCTATGACTCTGGCTCCTTCTTTAATGTAAGTCTATGGGATCTTTTCATCTGTTTTATTATCTGGAAGGCAAAAAAGACATAACATATGTTTTCTGCAAGCTGCATGATTTGAGGTGTTCATTACATTGTTGCATTGTTTTTTGCTCAGAGTTTTAATTTTTTATTTGCCCTATTTTTACATTTATATTTCCTTTGCTGTTGTCTGTTTTTGTGTGTGTGTTTTTAAAGTTGATCTTTAAAAATAATTAATAACACTGTTTAATTTTAAGCAAATTTAAACACCAGTTTAAAGTAGTAATTAATAAACACCAGTTGTAGTAATTAATATCTTTGGTTTCTTTCTTTCTTTTTTTTTTTTTAGTCTGTTAGACTAAATAGTATACGATTTTAATATCAGATATTTATCTGAAATCGGCCCTAACATGAAAAAATAATTGTCTTATTGTACCAGTCAGAATTTTAATATCAGTGCATCCCTGTTTCCTTCATTGTAGGCAGTTGATTCATAAATCTTTTGATTCATAAATCTCCTCCGAATGCCTCAGAAGAAAAGCAGTATGTTTGTTTCATATGAGAGGATTATGTAACCTCACAAGTACGCCCGTCCCATATTGATGTAGTGTCAATATGCCATACAAATACTGTACTTCATGATATCAGATGTATTTTCATCAGCAAGTTTCTGAAATCACTGATGCAACTAATTATGCATTTGGTAAGACAAGAGCTAATAAGATGAATCAGCTGCAGTCACTGAGGTAAATACCTGAAGGACACCAAATCCTTGAGGATAAATTGGTTCTTTACAAACATTTCCATCATCTTGTGACCTGAGCGAAGTGACTGGAATAATAATGCAAATATTGTTTTTATAAAATCTGTTCTGTGCCAGAGAATCCTACATTCTGCTCTGGCTATGTTGTATGCAGTTCATTATAAATTGCATATCCACAATGCTATGTTTTTGCATTGTTTTTGCATTTTTCTCAATGCAGACTATGGTAAAGGATTCTCACTATAGTTTCAGCCTCAAAAAGGTTATTGGAAATATAAACATTATAATGTGTAAATTGTGGAAGCTGCTGCTGACTACTGCATAAATCCACATAAAATTGTCACCTACAATGAATCAAGGACTTTGCAAACAAGTCTGAATTTGAGTGTTGAGCCAATATCACCAGACAAAGCTCACTGCAGACATTCATTTCAGAGAAGGGAATCGTGAAAACAATATGCAAGTAAGCAAACTTGTTTTTTTGGTTCATTTCAAAACTTTTTCTCATTTACTGTCCGTTAAATGCCAGCAGGCTACTTTAAATTCACATCATTCACATCATTAATTCATTCCTATTGATCTCAAATGATTAACTCAAGTGAACACAAATTAAAGAAGCAAAATGAGGATCTAAATCATGGGACCTAAGTTTCAATCAGCAGCTTCTGAATTTGTAATTCATAAGCTCGTATAAATGGATGGATCTCACTTTTCTGCCACGGTTTTGCCACTAATGGCTCATAAGGGGATCTATCCATGGAGACCACCGTGTAGCAGTGCACTGGACTGAATGTATAAATTAGTAGCTGCATCATGTTTACTCAACTGAAAGGCTAGTGGGGGCCGAGCCAGAGTGTGTTTCCGCCAATGTTCCCACGTGAGGAAAAATTATGCTTTTAATGCAAGTGACAGCGAGTGGAGAGTAAATGTGTGGGTACAGGTGGTTACCTTAGAGATAACACAGACTGAAAACACGTATAGACTATTGCTTAACACTGGTCTC
Source organism: Cyprinus carpio (assembly GCF_018340385.1). Taxonomy (NCBI): domain Eukaryota; kingdom Metazoa; phylum Chordata; class Actinopteri; order Cypriniformes; family Cyprinidae; genus Cyprinus; species Cyprinus carpio. The sequence goes on along the minus strand of NC_056596.1, from coordinate 14,539,942 downwards.
AATGGTTGTGTTTGGAAGAGCTATCAATTTAATGTTAATTCAGTGCTTTAATTTTCTATTAAAAAAGCAGGATAAATTAATTGATTTTACCATGACCTGTATGCCCTCACCAAAGGCAGTTTTTACTACAAGGCAGTTTTTACATTCTAAAACAGATGGATGGAAAATCCCAAAATGGAACAGAATGTAGGTAGAGATTTGTTTACCAAAAAATAAAAGGTTGACATTTTAATTAAATTAATGTCTTATGCCATTTGATTAACATTGCTTTTCATAAAAAAATTGTATTAAATCGTTAAATCATCCAGATAAATTAAAGCATGCAATTTCGGGGGAAAAAATAAAGCATTTCAGAGGGCCCTATTGTTGTGAAAGAGTTAATAAATGTTTAGTTTAAGTTTTAAAGTTTCAATTGATTTAATTGATTTAATTGAATAAACCTTCTAAACAAAAGACATGTAACTTGGGAAAAATAAAACAGAATTTCAGAAAAAAATAAACACATTTCATAGGGTCCTAAAATAGATTTTTGTTAATCTTTTAATAAATTGTTGTAGAATTGTGTTTAATTGTTTCAATTAATTAGATTTAGATTTTCTTTTTAATTACTAAAATGTAATTTAACCATATATATATATATATATATATATTCTTAGGCCAATATACAGGGACTTTAAGATTTGTATTTTAATAGTTTTATAAAGAGACAGCTTCTTTGGCAGTAAATTGTATTTTGTAAATTGTGATTTTATTTATTTATTTTTTTTTATAAGAAATTATAAATTTTATAAGTAATAAAAATTGAGATAATATCGCGATATGAAAAAAAGCGATTTTTGAATCGCAGAGGTTGCGATTACACTCGGTTACGTGACAGGCGAGAGTAAAGAGGTGTGTTCGACTTGAAGATCAATCGGTGTAGACATCAAAGTATGGTGAGAGAAAGCATAAGGAGACATCTGCTCTCTTATAGCTCTGGCGGTATTTTGATGACACACACTGATTGGTCTAAGCAGCGCTGCTTCAAGTCGAACACATCGAAGCAGACTTCAGAGGAAGCATCAAGTTGACACGCTATAGTGTTGCCAAGTCCGCGGTTTGGGGAACCCCTCCATAAAACGTGTATTTTACTCCCTGAAACGCAATTTTTTTTTTTACCGGTGGACCCCCTCTCAAAACGCGATTGGGCTAGTATTAGCACGAGTATTGCGGGGGGAGCGGACCATCAGCAGAAAAATAAAAGAAAGTAGTAAATAGCCAGAGGACATAACTTAGAATGGGAGATGGATTCAGGGATTCAAACTGTGACTAAAATGGTCACATTTGAGACCAAAAATATTACATTTCGAGTTAAGTTTTTGCTGAGGTCGCCGCTGGCGACTAGGCCTATGTATTTACATGCTATAACTTAAAAATTTGCATGTAAAGCCTTTTTTCCTGATTGTTTCAAAGTTTTAGTGGAAAAAAGAGTTTCAAACAGTCCTCATCTCTGCCGCACACCTGCTAAACACAGCTCAGCTGTGCGGTGTGAGAGAGATTAAAATGACGGAGTCGTGCAAAGTTAAAGTGAGGAAAAGCAGCATTTATTTCGTGCACAACTTGAACAAACTACATCAGGTAAAGCTGTCAGCTGTGTGGATATTGGCAATATTGTTAACAATTCTCATTTATATTCATTAATAATATGGCTTCTTAACAAGATCTTAGGCCTATGCTGTGTTCTGTTAATGCATGAACTTCATTATTCGAAGCGCACTTACTGTCCAGCAATCGCAAAAAGCTTTGCGCTTTGTTACTTTTTAATAAACAAAGTATCAGCTTTAAAATTATTCAAAATTCATAATGAAATTCAAACATTAAATACAGTTTTGGCGCTCTTTAATGCGGCAGGCGCAGTCGCTTTAGCGCCTCAGTTCAAGTGGCAAGTAACCCATTTAATCTTTCTCTTTACTACTATAGTACATAATGAACATGGATTAACATCAAAAGGTAGGCTATTTTATAAAAGAGCCTACAGTACAACTTACTGAAATGTCTTGTGTAAAAGCTCATTCAGTGTTTCAAACTGCGGAAAAGTGTAAAGCTTGTAAACATTGCAACATAATATACATTTACCTCAGAATAACCATTCGGTGTACAAAAGCTCATCAGTCAGCTAGAAAAATAACTATAAAGAGGAGCATTTTGCTATATTTATGCGCTATTGCATTTTAATATTTTTACTTAACCTGTTGTTTACATGATTCAACTCCTCCTTATAAAATTGCATTTTACTAATTAAGAAAAACAGACTGAAAGTGTGAAAGACATACACTCTTAAAAATAAAGGTGCTTAAAAGGTTCTTCACAGAACCATTTTTGGTTCCACAAAGAACCATTCAGTCAAAAGGTCTTTAAAGAACCATCTCTTTCTCAACTTTTTATAATCTGAAGAACCTTCTTTCGCCACAAAGAACCTTTTGTGAAACGTAAAGGTTCTTCAGGTGTTAAAGGTTGTTTATGAAACCATTTAGACAAAAAAGTTCTTCTATGGCATTGTGAAGCACCTTTTATTTTTAAGAGTGCATGACAACATTTACAGGATGCATTGAGGAGGAGCCCAAACTACACTCAGTGGCCAAGTGATCTTTATGGTCCATGATATTGGTAAAGATAATAATTTTTTGTGACTGTATATTTCAGGTTGGAAAAGACATTTAGTTCCCACTTTAATTGAACCTTAGTTCCCAGGTCATCTACAAGATGGATTAAAATTCTGATAATGTCAAGAAACAGCGCAGCGAGATTTCCATTACGCATGACAGTATGAGTTAAATATTGAAATGTAAAAAAATAATAATAACAATAATAATAAAATAAATAAAACACGTTTAATCTGTGGCACCTGAAAAATAATTTGGCGTCTAAGTTTTTTTTCTCATCCGCTAAATGCAGAAAAAAAGATAAATGCAGAAAATATGAAGAGGCATATCTTGCTCTCAGCTTCACTCACTGTGTCTATACCGGATGCTACAGTTCTGTCAGGTGCATCCATTGTAGACAGTGTCACTGATTATAGTGGGTTCTACTGTATTTTGCCGCGGCTCGCGACGTCTGTAGACACGATGTTTAATGTCGTTGGTGAGGAGGAAAGCCGGTGTGTGTCCTATGCCTTAGCGGACCACATGAAACCCATAATAAATAAATAAACAAATAACAGAGAGAATAATAATAATAACAGTCTCTGCTATATTTCAATGTTTCAAGTGATGCAGGTGTTTTTTTCCCTGTAATTTTTTTTTTTTTTTTTTAATCAAAAGCATTAATTTTTAATTGATGTTTAGTGAAATTATTTGGCATGACCAGAAACGTTTGAGAATCACTGGTCTAAGCTTAACAGACAGTATTTAAAAAGTGCAGTCCTCATGTTTACATATGTTTATTACAGTGACTTTGAATTACCTAAAGTAGTGTGATAAGGCAACAGATTATTTGTCAGCGCTTTATGTAGTCATGATTATTACATGCTTACAAGGTTGGAAGTTCAATAAATCAGTCAATATACTGTGATTGTAGTATTGTGATGTTAAAAATGTAAAATAAATTAATGCATCACCTAATTTAATTGTAACATATATAAGCCTGGCCTACAGAAAAGAACATTTCTGTTGAATCTATCTAATATTGTGTTGGTCATACTATATACAATGATTTATAGCTTGTCTTTGTTGAATAATACAGAACATAAAGAGCTTTAAAAAAAATGATTGCATATTAAATCGCAATATGATTATTTTCCAAAATCGTTCAGCCCTAGTCAGTATTAATTGTCTGCCACAATGTAATGTATTTTTTTAATTCGGGACTTTTCTTACCAAATATTAATCCATGAATTTTATTAATCAGTAGTTAATTATAGAATATTTTGTCAATTTGACACAATGTCCCACTGTTTATGATTGTATCATCATCTTGCATGCCTTATAAATATACGCAGGATTATTTTGTGATCCAGCTCAGAAATTACAGCACATGTCTTTTGGTATGCAGTGCATTCTTAATGCAGGAGATGGTAATGGTTTTCATTTCTCGAGTGTATTCCCACAGACTTCTCTCAACAAGTGTACAGAGGTACTATGGCCAATTTATTTTATTTGACGTGTGCATGGTCTTTGTGTGTTCGTACCTGTGTATGTGCACAGCAATCTCTTCTTCATTCAAGTCATGTCACAGACTAGACACTCCATTGTCAAAAGATGCTTTCATCTATTGGCTTCAAATATGGCTGTCATCCAGTCCAATTATACACAGAGAAATAGGTACCGTTACGCCTAAAGAATTGATAGAAGACAGAATAGAAAGGGAAGAAAGGAATGCCGACTTTGATTCAAGGACACACACGGCTGTGGAAAATCAAGTGCTCCACAAAAGTCCTAATTTGTTTGGGAATTAAAGGCATTTATACATTTCAGATGGTAGCTGATATGATGATCAATTGAAGAACTCTGGCACATATTTCCAGAACCTTTAATGCTACAAATACACAGGGGCTATTAGTGGTCAACCGACATGGGATTTTAAATGGCCGATACCGATATTGTGAAAGAAATAAGGCCGATATGACACGTAAAATTACAGTAAATGAGAGACATGCAGAAAATAGGTAACACTAAATGAACATTTATTATGCATTGATATTTATTAAAACTTAAATTAATAAAAAAAAAATAAACAATTGATGTAACAGTTAGTGCAGCCTTTCCTTTTCTTTTGCAGAAACATCTACAAAAAAAAAAAAAATATATATAACCTAAACATTTAAAATGTAAACCACAGTTGTAACACTTAGAAGGTTAAGTGCAGCCTTTTTAACATTCATGATTAATGAACAAATTAATATTTATAAATTAATGTTAAAAATAGTATGTGTAACCGCTTGCAGATCTATAGTATGGGATAGTTGGTTAATAATAACGAGTTTTGTCTCTGATCTGTTTTGTTCTGCTTGTCTCTATCATTGTAAAAATAATACAAGCCTGAAGGCATATAATTACATGCTTGGTTATCAGCATATAGCAGCATTAATTAAAACAGGAATATACGAAAAAGGATTCTACACACGATATAAATGCCAATCATGGGCAATCAAATACAGCGGATATTCCTGAATAAACATATAAAGGTATTATTATTATTACTTAACAAAGAGTTATCATGTTGACCCAGCTTTCATTCTGGAGTGCACTGGCTTTTGAGTCCACCGGAAAACAGTGTCTTGTTTAGAATAGTCTTTTTTAGGAGTCGCTGGATTTTCAATTGTTTGTGAGGTAAATGTTTTTTATTTTTTATTTTTTTGAATTTGTTCATATTACATCTGTGTCTCCCACCGGAGCTGCCGCTGGACTGTGGATCTGATGTCTCATGGTACGTTTGAATAAGACTTTGCTGCATGCCGAAGTGTTATTGTATGTAACACAATGTAGCGTCACATTAGAAAGTGAATGATGATTGGTCATTTTACTGTGTCTCAGGTGCTGGCTTTACGCCTGAGTGGCTCCTTGTCTTAAAGAGGAAGCATGAATACATGATATTGTGTCATAATCCTTTGTGAAAAACATCGGCCACATGGAAATACTTATCGGGCGCTGCCGATATTTAAAAAATGACAAATATAGGCCGATATATCGTATATAATATATATGACATAATGTGCTTGTGTAACTAACTCTTAGGGTTTGCTATAGTGTGCTACCTACAGTGTTTGAAAGCAAACAGTATATAGTATGAATAGTACACTGGATTATCTACTGCATTTACATTCTAAAAAATGCTGGGTTATTTTTTAACCCAAATGCTGGTATCAGCCTGTTGGGTCTGTTTATTGGGTTATTTTTTTATATTTTTACCCAGTGCTGGGTAGTTTTTCTGTAACAGCTGCTGGGTCATTTTTACTGTCATTACAAATGAGGGTTTCGTGCTGGGTTGCCAAATAATCCAGAAAATGTTGTTTTTAACCCAGTATTTGTTAGAGTATACCATAGTATTTTGTGAGTACTGTATACAGTATCACAATGCAAATGCCCAACTTTACCTTTATGTTATTTAATCTTAAAAGCGAAGGAATTTTACACAAAGTGTCGTTCTGCACTGCATAGAATACTGTATGGAATAATGCAATGTGTTAAACTTTTTTCCCCCTTGTTTGATTGGAATATAAAAGTTATAGTTCACACAAAAATGAAAATTCTGCCATCATTTATTCACCCTCAAGCTGTATGAGTTTCTTTCTTCTGTTGAATGCAAAAGAACATATTTTGAAGAATGTTCAAAAATGTTAGGGATGCGCTGATCCAATACTCAGTATCTGTATCGGCTCCGATATTGTGTGTAACATTTTAACATTTTAGTCCTACACTTATTCACTTTTATTTGTCTGCCACTAAATAATGTTTTTTCACTAAATGTTTACATTTTTAAAAAATATTGTGCACTCATGATTTTTCTTTAGTAACGTTTGCTGCTTAATTATACACTAACCTAGTTTATTCATTTATTTTTGGTTATGATTATGTATTTTTATTCTTTATAATGAAGTTGTGTTTATTTAGTAGATTGTGTTTAACACACAAAAGAGTGATGATCAGGTCAACACACAGAGGTATAGAAATTCTACATTGGTTTAAAAAAGCTTGCACTGGTATCAGTATCGTTAGATACTCTGAATTTTTGGTATAAGATCGGATCGTTTCTGAAAAAATGGAATCGCTGCATTTCTAAAAACAGTCGACAATAGCCATTGACTTATTTAGTAAATACTATGGAAGTCAATGGCTACCATCAAATGTTTTTAGGGATGCAGCGATACCATTTTTCAGAAACGATCCGATCCGATACCAAAAATTCAGAGCCTCCAACAATACCGATACCAGTGCAGGGTTTTATTCTTATTTTTTTTTAAATCAATGTAGACTTTCTGTACTTCTGTGTGTTGACCTGATCATCACTCTACTAATCGCTGGATCCCTAAAAACAGCTCACAGTAGCCATTGACTTATTTAGTAAATATTATGGAAGTCAATGGCTACCATCAAATGTTTCATTACCAACATTGTTCAGAATATCCTCTTTTGTGTTCAACAGAAGAAAGAAACTCATACAGGTTCGGAGCAGCTTGAGGGAGAGTTATTGATGATGGAAATGATGATGATTTATTTATTTTATTTTAATTTTTTTGACTTGATACTTGTCCAAGCAATGCACAAAGTCATCTGAAAATAATGTAGCATATTGTGTATTGAGACATTTCATGATACATAATGGATTCTGTTTCACATAGTATTTTTAAAAAGTAATTCTACAATCTGTAAGTGCAGCTTTCAGCAGGTCAGGGCTCAATAGTGCAAGCCTTTCACTTGCATTTCCTACCAAAAATAAATGTGTGCAAACTGTAAGGAGCATGTGTGTGAATAAAACAAGTCCCTGCAGGTATTTAAAATACGTAAATATCTTAAATTGTATTACAAATTTGTTATCATTTTAAGAGGTCATAAATTGGGGGATGGGAACAGCATTAATCGTGGTACAGATACAATCTAGGGGTGGGCGCTATACCAGTATGAATGTGACTACCGGTATTATGTTGTTCCACGATATGGATTTTGTGATACCGTGGATAACGTTACATATTGATGAATTTAGATTTTGCATTTATATAGTTTTGTTCATTTTGGTACGCTTTGCAAATTTTAACACAAATGACGATAAAGAGTCGAGGCTGAGTGTTTTTGTCCTCTTCTGTGTGCAATGGTGAACTACACAGGCATTACTAATCAAACACAGAGCATCGTAACAGACCAAATTAAGAGCACAAATCGCCTACTCCAGTGGTTCCCAAACTGAGGGATAGTGTACAGTCAGCAGATTATTTTCCAAAAGAAACCTTTGCAGGGTGATAAAGACTACACTGCATAACTGTCCCGCTTATCATGCAGCTTGATAAGTAAATAATTGAATGCAAAATATTAATTTGACACATTTTAATTACCTCAACATGCCTCACAGTACCCGCTTGAGCGCTCCGTTATCAGATAGAAAATTTTAATGGACAATATTTCACAATATTACAGTGTTTACTGTATTTTTAATAAAAAAAAATGTAGCCTTGGTGAGAATATAATCAACAATTCCCTGACAACTGCACAATGGCCAAAAAACAATGGCACAATAAAAAAAAAGACTTTTCATGTCTATGTCCAATCCCTTACTTTTTCTAGTTATATAAGGTTAAAATATTTTGCCTGTAATTTTTTTTCTTCTTATATCGCAATATAATATCGATATCGCCTGGACAGTGTAAAATATCATGATATGAATTTTAGCTCATATCGCCCACCCCTAATACAACCTCATGTGATTAAATTTAAAGGGCTATTATTTAATTAAATAAATGTTTCAAAGACGAAACATGACGCTGTTGCTGTTCCACAGGCTTGTGGTTTCAGATCAGTTCACAATCGTTAATATCGATATTGTGGTATTATGCAATGAACTGTATCTTGTATTGAATTAAATGTAAACATGTATCTTTTGTCTGTGCTGCCCAACACAGGAAGGAAAGACAGCAAACATTGTTTACCACCTATTAATTAATATATAGTTCTCCTAATTTTTTTTTTACTTTTTATTTAGGGACACATGTGCTCCTTGGGGAAAAATTGTAAGCATTCAATAAGCCACACGTAAATGAAGTGCTTTTTATTTAACTCTGCCCTAAAGATGTTGTTAAATATCATCTAATGACACCAGCGGATGCACTATACTCATCACTTTTGGTCATTTGTAATCATCGCAGGCATGCTACTCGCTGTATTTAGTGTGTAATTGGCATGAAACAACCCCATTTGAGCTGATTTACTGGCGTGGCGTGAAAGAACAAATCCATTCATAAAGTCTCAATCAAAACCCCAGTGTTTTTATCCCTGACATCATTACACCATCTTGTTTGTCTTGCTGTGATTGAGTACTTATCCACCCACTTTTGGGTTGGTAATAAATTTGCAGTTTCTGCTGAGATCTACATTGATTGGTCGTTGTGTAGAAGGGGAGAGCGTGTTTCTTTTCTTCTTTTTTTCAGGAGTGATTTCTCAGTTTGGGATCACTAAGATAGTAATTTAATATTATTGATAAACCAATCTGAATTTGCAGAAGCAACATTGTTAGCAACCTAGTCTCCACTGCATGTTTTTCAACACATCTATCTAAAGTAATAGTTAAACAATTTCTAAATTAACAAGCACTTCAGCCAACATCAGTGTTTTACAGAAAGCTCTGTTTGCTTTCAGTGTTTATTGGACACAAATGACATAAGCAACATAAATGCATTTTGCAAATGAACAGTAAGGAAGTACTTTATTTATGCCTACTAACTAATGCAATAAAGTGGTTTTATTATTATTATTATTATTCTGTTACTTCCCATTAAACTTTAGGTGACAAGATGACATGCAATTTTCTGTGTTTGGTAGTGTTTTCGAGCTATTTTTGTGCTGAGGGGATGATCTTTGACATTTTGTTAAAAGGTCTTGTTTCAGCATCTTTGTGCCTGATGGCTCCTGTAATGATGCACTATATGTCCTATAATAAGCAATATATGTCATGGTTTGGGAAACCGTCTTTGCTCCATTGTAACATAACACACAGCGGGTGTTTGGAAACCTACAGAAGTATTAGTATTTTTACTTTGTCTTTGGCCAAAATCTACTGACAGTCCTGCCAATGCATGATGCACATTTTCTGTTTTTGATTAAAATACTCTGAGTTCAGCAATTTTGTGGATAACTTCGTTCATTGAGTTATATAAAGTATATTGGCGTTCTATTGGCCATCGACCCCTCTGCTTTCTAAATATTGGCATTGGCATTAACCAGTCAAGGTGGAAAGTCAGCAACAAAGACCATTTCACCATTTATGAATTCATATTGTGTAGCTATATATCTCCTAACGGTTTCATTTTAATTGGATTTCAGATGTAAAATGAGCCCAGGTTTTTATTTATTTTTTTAACTTTAAATTGCTATGCATTTCCCTTGGATGAACAATTCACCTCAGATCTTTATGGCATAGCACATTAATAATGAATAGAGTTTTACCCCCAGGCTTTACACATTTCAGCTGATCTTTTTGTGAGAACAATTTAAGAGCTCATTATTAGACCTTCTTGTTTGACTGAGGTGATTGAGCACTTCCATCAACCACCCACTGGTCTGAGTAGCAGATAATAGGTTTGCAGTTTCCACTGAGAGAGGAAGTTGAAGCTGCGTTGTGTGTGTTTCTTTATACTACAGTATATTATGCTCTATAGATCAAATTTAAATCGATTGGTGGACAGCGTTTATAAAAAATAAAGCATGAATTTCCATCTTTTATCAGTAAGATCATAATTATGCAGATTTTACAGGGTGATTTAATTAATGATGAAAAACAATAGTTAATGAACACTCTTTAATTGTACACACAGTAATTAACAGCAGCGAATGCTCCTCGCTGCGAAACGTCTATCCGCAGAAACGCATAGTGCACATGCTTATACCAAGGAGGGAAAAGTGTCACTATGGAAACAAGAGAAGGAATTCTGAATGCAAGTCTCCTGAGAAACTGAAGTGAAGATACCAATAAAAAAAAAAAAAAAACAGGCCAAGCTTAGTTGTGTCTGCCACACTGGCAGGGTAATTTACAATGTCATCTTCATTTCTGCCTCTGTGACATAAACAACCAAGAAAACACACCTAACCGACTGTCATCTGTCCTTCCATTTAATTCATTTCAGGGAATACCGATGCATCCATATGTTTATAATGCATGTGTCCATATTTACAGTATGTGAATTCAGGCGGCCGTATATGTGGCTCTCAACGCAACCCGCATTACGGTGCTTTAGGAGAGGCAATCTATTTTAATAACAGCTGCCACAGTCTTACCTTACAATGATAAATGAAAAAGTAAATGACTTGAGACAGGAAAATTCCAGCGGGAGAGAGAGGTGATAGAGATATGCGCGTGTTCACGCGTGCGTGTGCTTGTGCATTGGCAAACACGGCTCTCGAGTGAGATCTTTCTGCGAGAGTGTCTCCCGGTCGCCGGTCTCTAATAACCTCTCGGACGGCGTGCTCCCTGGTGCATGTAACCCCCTCACACTTTGAGTTCTCAAACCTGTGGCTGCAGGGAACATGCTAATGTGACTTGATCCCGTGTTTGGAGACTTTGAATATAAAGCAGGGTTGCAACGCAAAAAGCCGAGGCGGGCGAATTTGCTTCTTATTTTCTGTTACCAATGTATTTCTTTTACAAGGAAGAGCTCGGTGATGACACAAGTGGGGGTGGGGGGGGGGGGTGGTGAGAGAGAGAGAGAGAGAGAGAGAGGGAGAAAGAGAGTACGGGAGGGGTAAACCTGCGCTCTTGTAAGGATGATGTCAGTTTCTGCAGTTGAGCCCCAATCTGTACCTCACTGAGCCGAAGACTCACCAACTCATTCCTCGTCTCCGATGGAGAGAGAGAGAGCGAGAGTGAAGGAGAGAGAGAAAGAGGGGGTATGAAAGACAGAGGGAAGGCGAGTGGTGATGGTGGATGGCACAGGTGTGTATCAAAGGTCCCTTTTTTTTACTTCTCAATGAGTTCACGCTGTAATGTGTGTCAGTGACTAGATGTAGTTCAGTTTAATGTTATCTATTCTGAATCGTTTTATGTCAGTAGTTGGTTGAGCTGTTAATATTAATGTCAAAACATCCAACAGCTTATTTATTTAATCAGATATCACAAATGCTACTAAATATGCTCTAAATGTCTGTAGTTTCTGTATGTTGTCCTGTTGAATGAGTGCTGTACTTGTGTATGTGTAAAACTATTGCTGATGTGATATGGATTTGGTAAGTTGCTCGATGTTTTTGTTCTTGTTAATAGTAATGTAGTGACCCTATATCTTATACAAGTGGTTAAACAGAAAGGCCTTGTTTTAAAAGGCAAGAGGTTTTATTCTACAGCTCTTGTAATATATATATATATACATACATATGCGTAATGTTTTTATTTTTATATTTTTGTAATATATGTATATATATGTTTATATTTGTTCTTCGGGGATGTCCAGTTTTCTCACTGAAGTATGGAGACAAGATCAACATACAAATAATTGTTCCTATATATATCTATGCTTTTATTATTTTGGATTATATAGAATATATGTACATTATTAATTACATCATATTAAATGTATTTAATGATTATATTTTAAATAGTTCAGATTTTTTTTTCATATTAATAATATATAAGATGAAAATATTTTATTATTATATACATTTTAATTATATCTTAAACATCTTGAAGTATATCTAATTTAAATATATATATATATATATATATATATATATATATATATATATATATATATATTATATTTGTATATAGTAAATTTATATATTTAAAACACACACATACAAAATGTTAGAAAAAATATATATTTGTTTTTATATTTTTGGGATTTTTGATATATATGTCAAATCTCTTTGAAGTCTAGAAAAAGTAAAATGATTGATGTGAATCACAAACAGACAGATTTTTTATTTTTTTTTGGCTGTTTATCTGGCATGTCGAATTTGCCTCTAATCCGAGCCGGCGGTGTTTGTTCAATAGCTGCTCATTCACTCTAACGCTCTCAATTTTGTAATTGATGTAATTAAACATCAGCCTGTCCTCAGTAGTTTGACGTCTACCCTGAATCACGTCGCTAATCTGAGTGAGTCACAACCAGCACTGGGACTTACCATCAAATATGGCACCGCCACGGCCCGTGTCACTTCTGAGCCGCCTGACAGTTGGATTCCCTGACATTTTAAGTTGTCTGTTAGCGGGCTGTACCCTTGTCAATTGCGATCTCACACGCACACACACAATCACTCTCTCTTGCTCAGACACATGCAATGCCAGTGCAAACCGTGATTCACACTGGGGGGAAAAATGCCTTAGGGGTATGACAGTTAAGGAGAGGATGTAGCAGTGGTGAAATATGAATAGTTGCACTGTTTCAGGCTATGTCTATTAAGAATTAATGAAGTATGACATATTACCTCTGGGAGGAGAATAAACCGCACTGCTAACAAGCCAGAAATGTCTGATGGCCCTAAACGGCCATTTCTCAGATTGTGAATTAATCTTGTGCCGTTATTACTCTCGCAAACCTTTAAAATTGAGTTTTTTATTGTATTCCAAATCACAGAGAACCCAAGCAGTGGTATTATTTTAGCTTTGAGGTGTTAAGCATTTCCCTTCGAGTCTTATCCTGTGCTTTATGACACACCACATTAATAATTAATTGAGTTTTACCCCCAGGCTTAAGACTTGTTTTCCACTGAACTTTTTGGGGGAACAATTTGAGAGCTCATCAGCACATACCTTGGCCAATCTAAATGCACAACCCATTCTAGATGATGGTGTCAGGGATGGCAACTCATTACACAGACGCTGCTCGCTGTCTACTTCACGCTCACCCCAATCTCAGAGGTCACGCGGCCTGATATCACCTGGTATGTTTGGGGTGCAGCCGCAATCATTTTAAAATCTAAGTAGAACATTAAACCGAGACCTTGAGTGAACCATGTGCCACTTACATGGTCTTCAGCCACATGTTTTGAAATGACTGACATGCACTCAAGTTCTCTTGCTCTGTTTCAAGGAGATCAAGGATTCCTTTGCTTTGGTTTGCTGCAGCGAGTGCTGACAGCAGGTGGCATCTAATGCAACCTGTGAGACTGCTCGACATTTCAAAAGAACATCATTGTAGTTCAGATGTGCCTTTCAAAGCCCTGTGATGCATACACAGCTTCTCAAAGCTGTGAGTAAACAGTAAGGAATAGTTTGAGTGCGCAGGCTGTTGAGGGACCATCACTTGTGTCTTTCCCACACTCATACTTTTCGTCTCTTTAAAGCATTTTCCTCCTATTTCTGACAGACTAGTCTAAAACTCACAAAGCAAGGAGGATCAGATAAGCAGGCATATGGCATGGAGCTTTGAAAACAGTCTTTCAGTGAAGACTGGATAAATTTTTAAAGGTATTCTCAGTAATGTGCTGTAAAAAAAAATTTAACCTCAGTTGTGATAATAGTAATTGTACTTATATAGCACCATTCATTCATACATAAAATTTAAGTGATTTACAGGTCAGAATAGAAGAACATTAAGAAAAAAAGAACAGCAGTAAAAGCATTTGTTTGTTTTAAAAAAGGAAATAAGAAAAAAAAAGTATTTAAATATATTCATAGAGGTGCTTCAGGTGATGTCATTTAGTGCTATAAAAACTAGTAAAAATTAGTATCGGTCGTGTTTTGAAAAATCATAAAAGACATTGTTAAATTTACAGTAAATAACTTACTTTTAAATGTACTCATGATCATCACAATAATATGGGTAGTAAAACAGAAAGCCACATAATAAATTAAAGTTCATCTTAAGTAGGTTGTTCATAAAATTCTTGTGTATATATAGATGGTGCGAAAGGTTATACACAAAACACATCAGGGACAGATGCATGACACTAAAATAACTCTATAAACTTTTACCAAATAACAGCAAATGTAGCATAAAACACTGATATGAAATTAGAAGAAACAAAACGTATTCTAAAAATATATAATCATATGTGATGCTACACAGAGACTTCTGGGAATGTCATTTTATTGTTTTTTTCACTGCAAATTATTTGTTAAATGTTTTTTGTTTTTACTTCCAAAAACCTTACATTTTAGAATATTTTACAATAAAATGACATATAATGTGATGTTTAAACATTTACAGTTTTTCCACTGAAGTACCATTGGATAACACTGATTTACTTTCTGTACAAATTAGAAACATTTTAATAGTGTTATATTAAATTTAAAAGTTTGATCATACTTGACTGTATAATATAAAATGAACTGCAATTATGTTTTCAGATGTTTTTTATGGAATATACTGAGCATTGCATTAGTGTTAAATTTATTTCAGCAATTTTGTTTCATTTGCCATTATTAAATGATTAGATATGAATATTTATATTATAACATCATCCACTAAAGAAAAAAACAGCATCATTTCATATTCATAAAAAATACAGAATGTAAATGAAACACGCTTAAATGCTAAAGTGGGACTGATTTAGACTTTTCTGTCTGTCATTTGTTTGCTATTATTACGAACTGCTGGTGGCTTGCGGTGATGGCTTTTCATTCATGCCTTGATACTGAAAAAAACATTATCATAACTCATGCTGGTTTACACATGGGCATCCTCCATCTGAGGCATTACCTGTGTGTCACATTTCCTGTTTTCCGTCACTGGGAAGCCTGGAGAGCCTTCTTATCAAATCATCTTTACCTGTTACTCTTGTAAATGGATGACAGCCTGGTATTATCCCCCAAATGAGTCATAAATTAACAGCAAAATGACTTTTTCTATTAAATATTGTGTTGTGGCCCAGGGAGCTGAAAGCTCTCCCCGAACCAAATAGAGTTCCATTTATCACTTTTTCTCCTGCTGTCGCTCTCCATCTCTGACATTGGGGCAATGTGATGGAATTCCCAGTAATTTTCCATCAGTGACAAAAGCTGTGAATAGCACTATACGCTGCTGAATGGTGACTGGTGGTTCCTGGGATTGAAAGGTGAGATTGAAGATGGCCTCTGTTCCCTTTAGACTCCATGTCATTACCGCTGACCAGTCGCCCATTTCTATCTGGCCCTGATCTTCAGCCCTCTGTGAGTGGCAGTATGGCAAATCTGATGCTATTTTCAGTGCCAGCCACAGTGATAATGTCACTCCACTTCAAAGAGCAAAGCTGTCCTGTTTCCCAGGAGATTTTGCTCTAAGATGAAATGATCAGAACAGCCCTGACAAGGAGCCGTACAATTATTGCTTGGCACCAACAAACAGCACTGAGAGGAAAATGCAATGAAAAGTTCTCTTTGTCTTGAGTGATTGACAGTGAATAATTCAAATCAACCACCCTGACCATTTGCAACATTTTTTCTGCATATAGCCTAAATTCATTCATTAGTATTCGGTACCGGGAGTTTAGTGAGCAACTTGCATTGTGGTAAAATTTACTCAGAATAATTGAACTAATCACTGTTTGCATAATTAAATTAACATTTAATCATGAGTTTCACAGCATATTTGGTTGAAACCAAGAGTAATCAGTGGCAATTACATGATTCATTGCTACAGAAGCTTTTTTTGTGTAAGACATTTGTATTGATTGATTAATGAATTAGACCTCACAGAAATGTAGCTTTCTTGGAAATGCCTCGCTCTTGATGCCTACTGTGAGACATAATGAGCGCCTCTATGATAGCTGAGAACATAATATCAATTTCACAATATAATATCTGTCTTTCTGCCTGCTTAGCTTCTTCACCTCCTTTTCAGAGTTATCAATCTTTTTCCTTCCTCTTTCTTTCTTCTACTAGGTGTCTCCAATATGGCCCCTACATCTTTGGTCAAAGCCAGGGAGTTCCCTCACTGCCATGCTCCCATTATTGCTGTTGTGTCTTATGGCTTTTTATTCCTATGTGAAGGTGAATATGGTTCATGTAGGGATACAAGCCACTAAACACACAGTGATAAGTCAGCTTGAAATGACTGTCTGTGTTAGTCCTTTTCTGAGCAACAAATAAGTGACGGTAATCAAACAGCCAAAGTTAATTTCCTGTTGATTGTGATGTGCATTTGCATAACCAGTAGAAGCTCTTATTTGGGTAATTATTGTGCTATTGTGTATGAATGATTATGGAATTATGTGCCATTGTTTTTGAGCAGAGGAATTAGTTTACTAAAAAAAAAAAAAAAAAAAAAAGTTAAGGTCTCTGCACACACAGTCCGAAATTTTCGTATGCGTTTTTCGGATTCAAAATCCCAAAAATTGGTCATGCACAGAAACCTTGCACACTTGAGTCCGATGCATATTAATTAATCTGTTGCGACAAAATTAGCAAACCAGCACTAAATGGGGTCTTCAAGCAGTGAGGATGATTTTGTTGTCCTCTCACTCCTTAAAAAAAAAGAAAAAGAAAGGAAATATTGGGTATTGTCGATACTAGAGCCACATTTAAAAAGAAGACCACCAATTTCTGTGAACTCAGTGTGCAAGGATCAATGTACAGTGCCTTGTGCTGCCAGACGAAGTGGATGAACTTGACAATCGCCATTCTGGATTTTGGCTTTCGTTTTTACAGTGGCTCTGAACTGTTAAAAAAAAACTCTCATAATGCTTGCTACGGATGCGAAAAACAGAAAAAATCGAACCCGATCCAAATTTTTTATGATGGATGAATTTTTCAGAAATTCGTGTGTAAACGTGATTGACATAACGTGAGGTCGTATTTATTTTTTAGCGTGCGAAAATTTCGGATGATTAGTGTGCAATGACCTTTATTTGTGACAATTCTCATTAAAGCATAGTTTGGCGTTACTAAAGGGAAAACTAGTCAAAATAAATTTTAGCTTTAGGATGTGAACGTTCTAAAATGAAAGTATAAATACAGTGGGGTTCAAAAGTCGAAGACCGTACTGAAAAAAATAGGATTCCGAATTTAAATTTTAACTTTTTTTATTATTATTATTATTTTTTTTTATAAACATGATCATCAGGTATTACACAACAAACATACACAGCATTTCATATCAGCTTGAGTTCTGCTGTCATTAAAGCAAAAGGGGACAAACCAAATACTTAGAAATTCAACATTATATCAGCTGTTGACTCTAATTGTTATACTGCACTGTTATATTGTATTTGAAATAAAAAAAATAAAAAAACTAAATGAGAAAAATGCAAAATAGAAGCTTTTTTAGGATTCCATTGTTTGTGTTTATATATGTTACACAATTGTTTTTGGAAGACTACATGTCATTTCTGATCAAAGCTTCCATTCTCCCTGCATAACAGGTTGTCAACTCTTGATGGCTCTATGATCTTCACCTATTCATTTTGATGTCAGTTCAAAGTGATGATTAAATGTGAATTCAAAGGACACAACAAAGATGTACTCTCCATTTCTTATCACACACTGCACACAGTTCATTCTTTTACATTGTATTTTGAGAAATTTCTCTCAGGATTAAACACTGTAAGCAATTATAAGCACATATTTCATGCAGTGGATCTGTCAAATTGAAACAAAGGAAACCATCAAAGAAGACAAAGACACAAAAGGTTTAATGCAAATACTTTTTTTAATAACCAAGTTTATATGATGCACTTTGTGATCCACTCATAAGCCTTCAGTAGGCTTTGTATTTTCCTTTTTCTCTTCATCTTTTGCACATTATTAAAATAGAACTTTGAAATTATGCATTGCACTGGAATAGATCAACCTACAATATTATACAATATAAGATACATATAAACATGACAAAGCACCTTTTGTTCTAGTAAATAGTAATAATTAAAGAACTGGGGGACATTATAGATCATGTGTGGGGTTTTTGTATGGTAACATCAGTGCATGGGAATAATTCCTAAGGGTTTCATGCGCAATAATAGCACCTGAGTTCATATTATAGATGAAATTAAACTAAATTCAGTTTTGGAAAAGGCTTTTCCCGTGCCCTCCTCTGAACACATCAAATTAAGACACAAGTGAACCCTTTCTTTTTGATTGATCTTGCACAGTATTTTTGTGTCATTTACTCTAAAACTGTTGAGTACCAGCAATGATGACTGTAATTGCTACATGTTCCCTTCAGTTATAAGACTTTGTGTTCACATTACACAAATAATAATAATAATAATAATAAAATAGCACCAATTAGTGATACAAAAGCTAATACTTATGATTGTCTTCGCAATACAGTAAAGTAAAAGAGTATGAAAGAGTAATTCTCTGAAGCATATAAAATAGGCACATTGACATGATCCAGACTTAGGATGTCTTTTGGTCCTGTTGTTAGGAAAACATCTAAGAACATGTAATGTAAAAGTGTCATGCATTATTTGGAACTCAAATATTCTCAGTTCAATTTCAAGTAAATTATTTTCCAAAAACCTTTCTTTGTTGTTGATGAAATACACTCTCTTAGGGATAATGCTCCACTATAAAATAGAGAAAATAAACTAAGTTGTAACCAACAAATTCATCCTATATTCATACATTTTTTGTTGGTCTTCACATACATGTAAATACACATTTACAAGAGGAATGCAATAAAGTGACCAAACAAGGAGTTAAATGATTTCACAGAGGAGGGGCATACAATCCTAGTCTCATGAATAAACTGCCTTAATAACATGCCTAGTGGATCATTTAATTACCTCCTTGTTAATAGCATCCATTTAATCCTTAATTAATAGATTCAGAAGTGTCCTTCCTTAAAGGAATTTTAAAACTAGTTAGTCTTTGGCCAAACAGCTGGCTGAGGAGGTTGTTTTGTGACTCTGCAGTACGATATGAGTGAGTCTCTATGGATCTGACACCTGGCTTGGACCGTGATTTATTAAATGAATTGTTCAGGTTTGAGACCCTGGAAGAAGGGGAATGGATGGGTCTCCTTGGAATGCTCTTTTTCCCTTTGCAATCTCCGTTGAAGTGACGTACAATCTCAACCTTGTTTTGTGTGAAATCTACAGAACCTTTTTTTAGGTGAAGACCCAGATTAGAAGATCCTATTTTATGCTTGGAGATTATTTTGTTGCTGACTGTGTCATCCTTTACTGATGTAAGCACTGGATAGTCATTGGGAAGATCGGTTTTCCTTTGACCATCAATATTTTCACACCTGCTAGGTCTGAACTTCTTTTTGACTCTTGGGTCAATGCCCAAATTTTCCCTTGCAGTTGGAGATGGTGTTCTCTGAGAGCTGTGAGGTGTCTTAAGTTCTTTCCTCTTCTTTTGTTGTTTGGTCGAGTCCTTTTCTTCACATGTTTTAGAGATGTTGTTGTGACGTGCAGAATCAGTGATACTAAGACACCTTGGGTTATTTTCAAGACTATGTTTCAAAGTTTCCTCAGATTTGACCATAGTTATGTGCTTAGCCTGGCCAGCAGTTGGCTGTTCACTGTCATGAGTGTATAATAAAGTCTCAATTGTTTGATCCTGCTTCAAGTTGCTTGTCTCATTTAAAGACTGCTTCACAGATGAGAGTTCAAAGTCACTGCAAGATGAGAGACCTTGCATGTCTTGCTTTGATAAACTTACGTCTGTTTGACCGCATACTTGAATGGTGCATACACTTGAGTCTGTTATTTCCTCTTGTTTACTTGCATTTTCAAGGCTTGCTGAAGGGTTCATCTCCACCCTGTATTCGTTTTGTCTGGAAATTATGTCAGTGTTAATCTCTGAATCTAACAATGTTGTTGGAATTGTGCAACAGTCATCTTCTATTTTAACGTCACAAATCTCTGTCAGAGCTTCTTTGTCAATTGCACAGATTTCCCTGGGCTCATCTGCTTGGATTTTATGAGATGGAGAAGAGCTTTCATCCTCTTCCTTCAGCTCTGTTGATGAAAGACTCTGTTCTGCAGAATCTGTTTGCACTGTACACTCTATAATGTCCTTGGCAACTTCAGGGAAGTCCTCAGCTACATCTTCAGTTTTCACACTGGCATTGTGTGTTTCAGTAGAATGGTCCTCCACGCTATTCTGTGCAGTGTCTTCTATGATTGGCAACACTGATGTGATGCCTTGCATGTGTGATGCTGTCATGTCTAAGCTGCTCTCCGTTGCCTTCCTTTTCTTGCTTGGTGGAATATCAGATATATCATCTTTTGAATTAAAATGCTTGCAAGGTCTCATGACTCCCCTGAATTTGAAGATCTTGTTCCCTCCAGCAAGGTGTTTCTCCATGTGACGATCAAACTGTTCCTTTTTGGAAAACGTGTAGTTGCAGGTACTGCAGATGAAGGACTTCTTAATTACATGCATGACATCGGCACAGAGTTCACAAGTATACAGTGTGGTATGTTTTGAGTCTGGCTCATCTGTCTCCTCATGATCATTTTTAAGGTGATCTTTAAGCTCCTTTGCCTCTTGGTAGGACACTGGACATTTGTGACAAAGGAAAATCTTTTGCAAGCTGTGAACCACTAAGTGACGCTGGAGCTTAAAGGGTTTTGGAAACTGCTTGCCACAGTGGTGACAGTCCCTTGAAGGGTCTTTGCAATTAGGATGCATTTCAGCATTTTTGGAAGGCGTCTCTGCTTTAGGTAGAACCTCAAGTGTGGTCAGCGCACAGTGTTTACTTCCGCCCCCAATACTTGTTTTAGTCTTCAGACTTGTGGAATCAAACTCCTCTGAAGACTTCAACTCTTGTCCATTAACATCTAAAGAAGTTTGTTTCTCTTCCTTAGATGATGATTTAAGGTTGTCTCCTTTTGTAGCTCTGATGGGTCGATGCTGCATTATTGAAGATATGAAGTTCTTCACAGCATTTTCCTGCATGAAACACCCAGGCATGTCCAAAAGGGAGCTCTGAGACTGGCCCCTGCGTGCAAACTGTGTGGCATGCTCACGCAAGTGTTCATTGTACATCCAGACATCTGAAATTTCTTTCAAGCACATGCCACAAGCCCAAACACCTGCTTTGTTTTTGGCGTGTTTCTCCCTGAGATGGTCCCTAAGTTGTTCCCGTGAGCTAAACTTGCGTTGGACACACATATAGCAAGTTGGGGGAGGTGATGGATTGTGAGAGAGCTTGTGGAAGTCGAGCTCACCTAAGGTGAGAAACCATGTGAAGCACACTTTGCATTTGTACTGCTTATGCTTAGGTTTGAGTCCAGGTTCAATGCGTTTCCTACATTTCCGCTCCACAGGCTTTTTGCAAAGTCTTTCAGGGCCCTTCTGTTCTGTGCTTGTAATAGTCTCAACCAAAGTCATCTCTCTCTCAGGCTCAAAAAATGGTACAGGAAGCTGAATTGTCGTGTTAAAGTTTGGTACCTCATTGCTTGGCGAACAAGAGCCATTTTCTTGAACACAGACCATTTGGAGAGGGCCGGCTGTAGCAGGAACCACTGATTTACAATCTTCCAGAGGAAATGTGTTCTCTGGCACAATGCAGTCATGCGAATCATCCTGATGCTCTAAGGGCTGTCTAATTGTGCCCTCTTTTTCCCATAAAAATACTTTTATGCCAGTTTCTACATTTTCCTCGTAACCGGCTTGTAGCTTTAGGTCATCCATTAGGTCATCTTTTGAATGACATGCATTCTCTTTAGAAGAGTTTAATAAGCTTTTGGGAGTTATCTCAATGGTTTCGTATTCACAAGGGTCATTTGTGACACTGCTAAACTTATTTTCTTTAGACTCCTCATCCTTATCAATAAAGGCACCAGTAGGAGGGCAGTCTAAAATTAAACAGGACAGTTTTTGCTTTTTGTTGCTTTTGCCATAGACCCTTGCACATTTCTTTCTTTTCCTGTCATCATTTCTTGGGAATAATTGAGAAAAAGTGCTTTCGTCATCAAAGAAAGCCTTGAGATCAGGTCCTATTCCTAAAGTACCAGTAAGTGGATGACTGTCTTCTGCAGGAGAACAGATGTTCTCACACTTGATGGCCACAGAAGAATCCCCAAGTGGATAGTGGACATCTTCTGTCTGAACATATTTTGGGGTAATAGCACAATACTTTGTCACAACATCTTCAATATCATATGTGTCTCCTTTCTTATGCAATATAGAATGCCCTATGGAAGAAGATGTTTCTTCCTTTTGCTCTTCACAGCTGATAGTTACTACCATGCTCTTATGTTCCTCCCTCACACCGACTTCATGATAGCTGTGACTGCTATTTGGTACCTGTTTTTCAGGTGACTTAGGACAGTTTTGTTGTACCATTGAGGCAAAATCTGGAGAGATAGCCTGCAATATATCTGTTTTAAGAGTGCTGAGTATTTCATCTGAAAAAGTGTCTTGCTTTACCAGTTTTGGAGCAAACATTTCACTGCTCATGTCCACAGTGGTGTTCCTGTTATTTGCTTTTTCATTTAGAGTTGTCGTCTGATCAATATTACAACTTTCTGGGATCGTTGACACATCAGAATCACTTGGAATCCCTTGAAAGATCAAATGTGGATCTGCTTGCTGTCCTTGTCCATCTGAGATTTCACTTCTGTTTGAATGTGAAAGAACTCCTGGACTTATAACATCCATGCAACCTTTCAGTGCTTTTTCAGTTGGGTGTGGCATTAAAATGGGCATGAACATTTGACTGCTCATATTTAGATTTTCAATGGGAGAAATTCCTTCAGTCTTTACTACATGCTTCATGGCTTTATGTCTTTTAAGTCCAGGTTGTGTGCGAAAGAACATTGCACATATTTCACACTGAAATTTTCCTTGAACTGCATTCTGTGTACCACCTTTTTTTGGAGATGTTTTTTTCTCATTTGGACTTGGTCCTTCATTTTGGACAGATGTGAATGTAAGACCCATGGATGCTGCTTTTGCATAGTGTATCAGAGGATTAGGTATCTCCTTGATGTCTAACATTGTTGACCTCTGCATTGTATCATTTTCACTGCTGATCATCTGGTGGTGTAGCTTTGCAGAATCTGCTTTCTTGTGAAATTTGAGGTGCAAATCCATGTAATCAACAGTTTCAGGTGGAAGGTGACTACCATTCATGTCAGTTTGGTTAAGTTTTAAGACTTGTTCAGAGTCAATTCTGCGGCCTTCCTCAACATAATTACTGCAGGAATATTTTATATCATTGTCGTTGTTATTTATAGAGGTTTCGGGTATATCAAGTCCAGTCAAGTGGCCCTGAATATTTGGCTCTTGTTCATTTGCATTATATGTTGGGGCGGATGATGATGGCTCATCAAGAGAAAAGGCACAGACATTGAGAATGTAACTGTCTGTGGAGTTTGATTTTACATCAGGCTGTTCTTTGTTTAAACATTTAGAGGTGAAGTTGTAGTCACTGAAACTTGTTTCATTGTAGTTTAGGGGGC
Organism: Cyprinus carpio; assembly: GCF_018340385.1. NCBI lineage: Eukaryota > Metazoa > Chordata > Actinopteri > Cypriniformes > Cyprinidae > Cyprinus > Cyprinus carpio. Next base: position 14,515,991 of record NC_056596.1, on the reverse strand, counting down.
TGAGTTTCAAATCATACAGTGCACCTGTATCTTGAGAGTCATCCAATGCCCCAGAATTCTCAGAAAAAGGTTGTTTTGAGATTTTGTCCACAGTCAACAGTGTTCCAGGGCTAGAAATGTTACTCTCTGTGATTTCTACTAAATCCAGATGGGGATTAAATGAATGATCTAATTCTGTTGTTGCTGGATCAAAAATATGTGACTTGCCAATATTTATTTGATCTGAGTTCTTGTCTTCCAGGACTGGTCTGTTTTTACTCAGTGCTGGGGTAACTGTACTTGGTAGTGGACCATTATCTTTCAGCTCAGATGGACTTTGGATAGAGTTGTAGGAAAACTCTGGTGCTTGATTCAAAATAAGAAGCTTAGAACTCTGCTCTGTGTTCTTTTGTTGATTCGCTCCACATTCTGATTGCTCAGAAAACAATGTCATATCAGGCATTGCTCTCTCCACATTGGCTGTGCATTCATGATCATCTTGAGCTACGGGAAGATGTTTAGGAGAAACCACCTGTTGTGTATTATTTAATTGTGAATGGGTTGATAAGTGGTCTTCACAATGAGGAGACTTGATGTTTGAAATGGGCTGTTGGATGTCTGTCTTAGACAGACAGTCTGTTGTTCCACCTGTTTTGTCAGATGCATGTCCATTGTCTTCAGAAATTAATTCTGGATTTGCAATTAGAGCTGAATCTTCATCAAATTTCTGTGTTTTTCCCACACACAGGATGTTGTCATCTTTTGGTATGGTGGGGGATGCTGAGAAGTGGAATATTTTGGAGAAGTCTGGATTTTGGATAGCATAATTTGAGTCTTTAATACCAAACTGTGTATCACACTCAGGTTTCTTTGAGTCGATTTCTTTTGAGTTCATGCAGTATGTAGTTTGTGGACTCTCAAAGGAACTCTCAGCAAGCTGTTGTTCATTAGCTACTAATTCATTGTGAAGAGTGTCATTACTAGTCTCATTTAGGCTGACTTTTGTTCTGTTGCCTGACCCAGAAATGTCACTGGTTGTCTCTTCTAATTTAGCTGTGCTTGTGTTAAATGTGCTTGTCTCCACCGAGAACTTTGTGAGCTCTGCTTCTGTGTTTCTAGATTCCATATGCTCAGACTCTTTTTGTTTAGAGTGTTCATGGTCTTGTTTGTCATGTTCCTCAGGAACCACACTCTCTTGATTAGGAGATGACTGAGGTGATGTAAAACCTGAAGACAAAGAATCTGAGATCACTTCCAAGCTCTTCATCAGATTTTCTGTGTAAATTTCATGTTCAAGCATCTCTTCTGACTTGTCTAAGCAGTCATTCTTCTCTGTTTTGCCCTTTAGATGTGTAGGTGAACCGTTTTCTGTGTTCAAAACGGTGAGCCCCATGCCATCCTTTGCATCCAAATGGTCATGTTCTGAATCAGTTGGTGTGTTGGTAGTAGAGGGATGCATTGGCGTGTGAAGACCTTGCTGTCCACACATCAATCCAAATGGGAGCGGACTAGACCATGGTAAGTCAGGTTCTGAGAACAGCTCTGATTGTGAGTCTACTTGTCTGGCAATTTGCAGATTCTCTGAGGAACAGTTCATCTCTAAGCTACTATCCTCTTCTTCACTGTCAGGGTCAAGTCTCAGTGGAGAGAATTTGCTCATGGTTAACGGTTTTGGCAGCTCACTGTCTAATGGTGGAGGGCTGCTGAGCTTGGCTGTTTGCAGCTGACTCTCAAGCTCTGTAACTATCCTTTTTATTTCCAGATCATCAACTGACACGCTACTGTTGAGATTTGGATTGTAGTCCATTAATTTCTCTGGTAAAGCAAATGGGACATGGTTAAAATTGGTCTTATTCTCATTTGAGTCTGAGTCCTCTTTGTACTGAGAAATCTCATCTGGTAGCACAGGAGTAACATCAACCATCAGATTCCAGTCTCTTTGCTCTAAGAATGGTGAGAATGATGACTCAAATAGTTCCTTTTTATCTGTTGTGGTTTCCAGAGGACTAAAGCTCTCTTTGGCAAGCTGAATATCTGGATAAAGATTGTTCTCAAAACCTCCCACTGAAAGGTCACCAAACATTGACGTTGTGTCAAAAGAAAGGGGTGACTTTATTAGACTCTGGTCATGTTCTGAAGAATAGGGAATGAGACATTGTCCATTCTTTTGTGCTGTAGCATCGTGGACTTTTGAAGGTGATAAACAGACTTTGTCCACAAGTGAACTGCAAAGAGGTGCAGGGTCAGGGAACAGATCATTTGAGCTTCTGCTGGCTTCATCATTTGATATGCTGTCATTGCAGGCTTTCTCAAAAAAGGGTGCTGAAAATTCAGAACTACTTGTTGTTTTCTTGTGGGATTTATCCTTTGATGTGACAGCATCTTTTTGTAGTTTTAAAACATGGCTAGAATCTCTATTGTTGGTGGTTTCCACTGGATTTGGTTTTATACCAGACCCTCTTGGTGATGTGATATTTTTTGGGTAATCTTTTTTGAATGGCTCTTCTGTGGTTGCAAGAATTCCTGCCTCAAAACCGTAGTGGTCCCCTTTTTCCTCTATTTCCACTCTGGTGGTTTTGAATCTGGCAAGGCTTACAGTACTTTTAGTCATTGTATGCTCTGATGCGGTCTCTTCAGTCTTACAGATAATGCTTGAACATTTTGAAGTAGTGAACCGATCCTTGTGCTCGGTGAGTAGTATCTTATCAGTGCTGTACCTTTTTGTATTTTTTGTGAAGGTCAAAGCCAGTGATGTACTAGACTCTTTCCGTATCCTTGCTGGTGATTCTTCATATGCATTCTGTGCAAGAGAGTCTTGATCTTTTCTCTGTACTTCTGTTCGTTTCTCAGAGTCAGAATCTGTTTGATCAGTACTTTTCGGGCTGCCAATGCTGTCGCTGCATATACTTATTGATGTGCTCAGTTCACTGCTTGTGGAAGACCTACTGCTCCGTCTTCTGAGCCTTTGGTGGCCAGGGTTGTCTTTCATCAAGGATGGAGAGACATCCAAAGCTTTCTTGGGATCAAAGCACTCATTTCCGTTTTGTTTCCATGAACTTTCCCGGCTCTTGTCAGCACGAATCCTCCCCTTGCACTCTTTAGTGTATGTGTACTTGCAACGAATGCTCTGGCTGAGACGTCCCTGACTGGCTATCTTCACAGGCTCACAGTCGTCATCTGAGTCAGAAACATAATCATACTCCCTGAAAGTAGGGTTCTGCACTGCAGGAGTAACTCTCTCCATCACAAGTGAAAACTGCATGTTTTTGGTGCCCTTCACATGGAGTTTATGCAACTTGTTCTTTTGTTGAACAATTTTGTGAATAAGCTCTTTACTCCAACTTCCACCACCTGTCCTCTTCCTTTTTCCTTCTGTTGGTACTGGTTTCTGAGCTGTTGGACTTTTACTGGCACAGGTGGATGTTGTTTTAACTAATGCTGTGCTACTCTGCAAGCTTTTAAGTCCACATCTTGCAGAAAACTTCCTTGATAGAAGAAACTTAGAACTGTAATCATTTTCCTCTTCTCTTTGCTCTGACTTTCTTGTTTCCCAATCAATTTGTGTGCAGTTCGACTCCTGTGACTGGGACTCTGTTGAAGAGGTTTCTGCTTTGAGGACTTCCTTCTGTATCAACTCATGTTGGTTTTCTTTGAAAGAGCTGTCTGTGAGTTTGCTGTCTGAACTAAGGCTGTCTAAGTCTGACTCAAAAGGATATTTGCTGTGAGCTTGAGATCCCTCACTGGATGTTGCTTCATTGTTTGTTCTACCTTCAAATGTTGTGCAGTCTTTGGTAGTCAAAGTCTGTCTTGTTGATGTGCATTTAGTAGTGGTGAGATCATCATCAACAAATGCATCAATAAAGCTGCTGTCAATCTCTGCATTGTCTGACTGATAGCCTAGTCCATTCAAAGCCTCGGTGATAAGGCTATCCAATTTGGGATCTTCCATTTCTAAATCTGGCAGGGGTGCAGACGGTAGCATCAGTTTCATTGGATCATCTTTTATATCTCCTTTGGTTTCATTATCTGGCACTATTTCCCCATTCTTGTTTAGTCCAAGCAGAGACAGATGCAAATCTGAAGAGCTCCGCAAAACTGTGTAACTGGATCCAGATGACATGGCTTTTGTCTGGTCCGTCTGAAACTTCCTTATGTCTTCCACTTTTGGCACATCTTTAAAATCATTTTGTGCAAATGTATGCTGTCCACAGTATTGCTTATGGTCAAGAAAGGAGACAAGGTTATTAAAATTCTGATCACATTGCTTGCATGTCAAAAGCACATCCAGTTGGTCAAGGTTTGCTGAGACTAATGAAGTGGCGAGTTGGTGGGCAGAATATGGAGGTGGGGGATGGTTTTCTGTTCTGTAGGTCTCCAGACAACCTTTACCATTGTCCATGTTGGACTTTGAATGCCTGTTATGTGGCATGAAACTTGCAATGTTCTCTTTGGTTTTTTCTTGTTCATAGTGCAAGCCTCTGGATGCTTCTGGATGGTAGTGATGCTGGTTGGTGTTCATGCTACTAGATGATATCAATGCCTTATCCTGTTGCTGCTGATAAAACTGAGGGGACAGAACCTTTGAACTCTGGCTGTCATCAGAGTTACTGTTGACAGAGTTTGTGGAGGCTGGGGAGAGTGATGAACATGTACTGCTAGATGCTGGATTTTGAGTAGGCGAATGTGAAGGAGAGTCATATGGTGACACCATTTTCAGTCCTAAGGGTGCTACATGTAACGGAGGGTAGCTACAGTTTCTTGATGATGTCACTGGCACTGAGTGGTTAATACCAAAGTATAATGACTTATTCTTGGCATCAACCACCTGACCTTGATTTGTATCTGCCTTGTTTGTAAAATGACAGGGTGGAATTGTGTTGCAGCCTTGCTTGATACTGTCCTGCCTTTGGTTTGAGAAGCCCTCATTTGTATTTTTGTTGAGAAAATTATTAGAATCTTTCTGGTTGCTGTTTTTGTGTGGCTTATTATCTTGCCAGTCTGATGGGCCTATCAGAAAAGCAAGCTGTTGATTGCTCAGTTGCCTGGAGAGATCAGTCCTGTTTTGGTTTGGCATGGCAGTTGTGAAGCGTATCTGCTGCCAAGGCATATGGCCATTATTGCTGTTTGGTCTCTGTTCTGGTGCTGATTGGTACTGAAAGGGGTAAGGTGTAGAAGTCTGGTCTATGAGTGGTGGTGGAAAGGCTTTGTTTGGTCCTTCCCATGGGTGTGATACCCTGACATGGTGTTTACTTACACTTTTATCAAGAGGCCCTGGGCTGACGTGAATACCATTATGTGGAGGGCTAATTACATGTATTTGGGAACTGGAACCTTGTGCAATATTCCTAATATGATGAACACTGCCTTGAATAAGAACTCTCTGGCTGGTGGTGCCATTTTTAAGATGGCAGCCTCTCTTGCCCACTACCGCAAAGCCTGTGTCCCTGTTGTCTACTGTACTAAAAGAATCAGATTTATCTGAAACACTTTTACTCTGCTCTGATTGGTGAGTGTTTGATACTGAGCTCTCATCATTGCTAGGAACAGATGATGACACACTATGTTGTGTCTGTATGTACTGGGGTGGTTTAGGGTGTAACTGGTAGGACTGCCTGTCCTCTACCTGATCATTACCAAACTGTACATTACTTTTCATGGCCTCATGTCCCTCTGCAGAGGATGGAAAGGAAAATGAATTACGAGAAACATCAATGTAATCTTGTGCATTTCGATCACAGGGAAAGGAATCAGAGGCTGACTCCTCTAACAATGGGTATCCGTACTGAAATGGCATGGGCATAAAACTAGCATTGGATTTGTTCAAGTCCACAAGGTTGTTTGACTTTTGTGAATTAAGACTAAAACTATTGTTTCTAAAAGTCCTATCTGAAGACTGCCATGTGTCGGTTTCGCTCAGTTGAAAGTCAGGGAATAAAGTTTCATTGGCAGGTTGTGTGCTATTGCTCTCGATTGGGCTGGGCTTCTGTAGCAGTTGTGGTGGATTTTGGTGAGCAGGTCCTCCAGAGGGGACACCAACAGCCTGTGAGGTATAGGTTTGGGAAGTAAGGTTAGGCGAGCCCTCCTGGAAGCATCTGAACTGTAGTTCTTCCTGCTGCAGTTCAGCCTCTCGCTCTGGAATACTTGGTACATGGAAGCGGTAGCTGCCTGAGACAGGACCCCTGCTGGACTCATTCTTCTTTGGAGGTGAGACTTTCTGCTGGGGATAGGCTATCCCAATAGTGGGATTTGAGCGTGGGTTTGTAATACTCAGTCTATACAACTGCTGCGGGTTGCCACGCTCTCCTTTTCCTGACTTTTTACTCTTGTCTCTATTGCGACTCTTTCCACTAGGCGACTGAGGGCTGTCCTTGCCACTGGGCCACGTCCTGTTGCTATTGAATGAATGATTCTGCAGTGACTTAAAATCAATCTTTCCAGCCTGCTGTGGCCGAATCACAGCCTCACGTTGCTGCGTGTTGTCTCTCTCTTTTTCTGCAAACTTAGCAAGATTGTTCACAGCCTGTGGCTCCAGCCTCACATTGTGAAAGTGCTCAGGGGACTTTTTTAAGCTTTTATGCTCCACAGCCCCCTTATCCTGTTTTTTGGACTCATTATCCAGCTCTTTGGCAGCCAAGAGCTGTTTAGTCTCTTCAGTCATGATTTCGGTGTGGATAGTTTAGCACGCTGGTCCTTATCGGTGCAGGCTGCGACATGAACACATTGTGTTCCAGTCAAAATCAATAGGCCTGTGGTAGCAGAAGTTCAAAGCACAGGATTATTCTCTCTTCCTTATCTCTTTATTTCCCTAATGATGGAATGTTCATCTGCCATCTTGATGTTCTGAAAATAGAAGAGAGGATAAGAAAATGTCAGTTTTCACTTTAGATAATATTGCATGTATTTACATATGTAACGTAAAAACGTCACTATCAAAATATGCTATACTACTCAGTCATTATGAATAAATTGTAATTACATATGAAAGCAATCACTCAGGTGGAAAAATATTTATTTTGTAACATTGGGAAATAGACTGACACCAAGCAATTCCATTTCTCACTTGAAGAGGGCAGAATTGCGCCAATTTTGGCACACACAGTAGGCCTACACTTCATTCACATAAATCAACAAGAATGCAAATTAAAGCATGAAATTGTACACAAAATTTACCACCCTAGTTACTACGACATAAAAATCTCAGTGAAAAGACATTTAATTGTGTATGGCCTTCTTTGGGTGCTCCAGACATTGCTTATATTCAGGTTTACTTTGGCTAAGAGTGTTTTGGCTGTGGACAGACTATAAGCAGCTGAGAGTTTGGCAGCAAAGTGTTATTTCTCTGCTTGGAAAATCTATGTATACAGTGCCTTTTAACTGCGTTCTTTCAGCAGCTGACCCTAGAAAAAAGTTATATGTCCAGAAAGACTATAAGTGCTTTTTGCTTTAAGGCTATTTGGAGATGAAGGGATAAACAATCACAGGTCAGTACTTGCCTCTCCTTCTTTCAATTGCACATCCACATAAGTAAAAGCAGTGGGAAAATATGTGTACAGATGTGACCTATGGAAATTATGTGGAAAATACAACTCTTTTTGCAGTTTACTTTTTATTGGATCATTTTTTCCCCTATTTTCACATAGAGAAACAAATTCTGGACCAAAACCCACAACCTGATCATGTGATTTATTCTTCCCTGTGGCACACATGACCCAGCATCCATAATGGCATGGTAAAGAATCTAAATTTAAGAGCAATAACAATACATCTGCATCATGTGGCATAAACGTGGGAAATGTCGGTCAAGCTACTTGTTCTCCCTCACTTTCACTTATCACCTTAAACTTTCATCTCATTCATACATCCCACAAATAAGTGCACTTCTGTATATAATTCAGAAATGAGTTGTACTGCAACTTGCACTTGACAAAAGACTGTAATCTATCTCGACATCTGTTTACTTCCATCTTGCAAGCCAATACATTATCTTTGGCCTCTCACAGATTTCTTCCACAATCACTGTTTTTTCCTGTCAAATTTAATATGCTTTGTATATGCAGTGCAATCAACTTGTGTTTTCTTGACATAGCCAGAGGCTACAGCACTGGGATCATCTTTTGATAAAACAGTCAGGTATGAGAGCTCTGCTATGACTCGTATTTGACAGACAGGCAATTCATAATGTTTAGTGTACAGTGAATATTTCACTGGTAAAGTATGACAGCATGACTAATAAGGGTGTGGCACAACATACCTGGCCTAAGAAAAAACCCCTGAAGCAGTCTGTTAAAAAGAAAAATACACACATTGACTCCACTGATCTTAGTATCCCATTGGCAGAGAAGCCTGGAAATTAGGGCTGCACGATTAATCGAATGCTATTAATCGCAATTGTCATGTGCATTTAGTCAGTAAAGCCGGTTCTGTGATTAGTAGTAAATCTCGATCACCTGCTTTCAGGTGGAGCAGCATTTACTACACAGAGCCGTAGTTCTCTGACAAGCTATGCAAAATCGCATTCATAATCACAGACGATATAATCATAGGATTACGAAATCAACAAAATCGTTCTTGATAATGACAGCTGTTTGCGTATCTTCTCAGTGAACTACGGCTCTGTGTAGTAAATGCTGCTCCATCGGAAAGCATGTGAAAATACCACATTTAATAACATGTTTTTACTCCAATTTCACTTCAGAATGTCAGTCGAGTGTTTGGAATAAATCATTCTGTGAGATGATGTGGCTTCTTCAACAGAATAATTAAGGCACACAATATTTCATTGTATTCTAAGCAGTGATAAAGGCTATGTCGATTAGCATTTTTATATAGATATTCTTTATTATGATTAAAATTCTAATAATAAGAACTCAGATAAACCATATAATGCCATAGTCGTGTGTTTATTAGTCATGTTGAATCAATGAAAGCAGTCAAATCTTCTGTTTATTCAAGTGCAACAATAGGCATTTCCTGGATCTCTTCTTCGGGGCATATTTGGATTTTCAGCGTGAGCGCACCCGCTGGCCTTCGGATGGAAAGATACACATGCCAATCGCAGCTTCTGCCTTATCGCGATTTATTGCCTTTGTGATTTAATTTTGATTAATTGTGCAGCCCTACTGGAAATAATAGTAAATTTGTCTATATCCACTGTTTCACCACTGAGAAAGGACCTTTAGAGATGGTTGCTCTTGCCCAAGCATATCACTCTCTGCTATTTCATAAATAACCCATTTAAGAATACTGAAGAGAGTAAAGGAGTGAAACTTCCACAGAAAATACAGCTACAAATTACAGACAACTATAATTGTGACTATTTTGCCTGCTTTAGGACTGCCTCAGAAAACCTGAGGCTTATTAACTCAAAATCAACATACTTATTCCATACATCCATACTTTCGTCCATCTTAATATTTCAAGCAGTAACATAAATGAACCCAAAGTTGATTTTGGAAGGAAAGCATTTTAGGATTCAAACAAATTCTTCTTTTACTGATCAATTCATATGTAAATTCTGAAAATGAAAAAAAAAAAAAATTCAAACCCTGTTTATGACTGACTAGTGCATCAAGTTAATGTCCTGCAATGTTTTATATATATATATATATATATATATATATATATATATATATATATATATATACAGTATATATAACATTTGAAGAACAACAGTTGAAAATCTCATATAAATCTGTTACTCTGAACGGATATGTTTTCTTCAACAACTCTGCTTTCGGTGTCATTCTTCTCAAAGGCTACCTCTTCTATCCTGTCATCCACCTGGCTCTGGTATTTAGCAGGTTAGTCTGGAGTCCGAGCCCGAGCCCTGCCTGGGTTTGGATCTGGCTGTGAAAAGTCACATCCCCCCTCCAGCTCCTGTCATAGTCAAAGCTGGAGTGTCTGCTCGTTTCCCTGCGGCCTGAAGGATGACTCAACTCCACTCGACTGCTGGGAGCACCCTGCAGAGGCGAAGCTTGATCTGGCTAGGAGCCATACATCATGTCTCCCTCTGAGTCTGCCCAGGCCAGCCAGCCCCCTGGAATGGCCACAGAGAGGAACACAAGCTGACTGTGACAACAAAGACCGAAGTTGCAGGACTCACAGGGGCCTACTAAAAGTATCACCAAAGCCAGAGCTGTCAGCATACAAAGAACACAGGGTCATTTATATCCTCACAACTGTCAGTTTGACTTCACCACCCTATCTCTACTCTTCCTATAGCCAGTCCTTGCCACACGCAGACCATGAATTAATGCACTTATCCGTCCATATGCTATTTAAAGTGCATATTTGGTAAAACTTTAGCTCTCTGATAAGCCAACTTTTTTTTTTACTCATGAAAGATTAAAGTTTATGAGAACCTGACCAGGAAATAAAGAGTGCACATTTAATTGCAGAGTATGACTTGATATCAAATCCCGTGAGAGTTGTTTGAGAATGGCTCCATAAAACAACATTTTAGGCAGTTTTATAAGTCAATTAAGGCATGCTTGTGTGTTCCACAGCCCGGGTGTCAAATCAGCCTGCCCACACACTACCAAAAGCTCCATATGGTTGTACCACACACGCACCCACACACCCACACAAAGCTCAGGGCAGAGGGAAAGTTCTGTTTGTTTGTACGTCACATATTTTGGCACGTGAACACAATCTCAAATGTTAATTATTTGGTGTGTCTCAGACATTTATACTGTTGTTTTCCTCAGAGGAAAGCTAAACAGTTAAATGTCTTTGAAAAAACCTTAATATCCTGAGATATATTTTTCTCCCCCTACCCCACACAGGATGTACTGTTACTAAAAACACACAGTTTTGGCTTTCTGTAACATTGTTCTCAATTGCTGGCTGGGCAATCAGGGTGCACTGTATCAGGCATGAATCATGTGTAAATTTATCAGAATTTAATCTGATAGTTACACACAGGAGTAAAAGCAATACCATTAGTAACAAACAAATCATTTCAGACCCTAAGAGTTCACACCTCAAGGTTATAAAGATGGTTTATAATTAATTTATGCCCAAGTAATGGACAGGTAATTGCTTGGGTTCCATATGCCGTAATTAATAGAAGGACTGCCAAGGGAAAGAGACAGAATAGGATTAATGGAGGTTTAATTGGAGATGATATCTGACAGGATATTTCCCAGAGGTGTAAAACTATTGTTTCTTTTCCACTAAGAAGGAAAACACTGGCATTAGCCAAATTCTTATACAAAATACAAAGATGCTGACAAGAAACCTACAGTGACAGTGTCCATCTTTTATGCTTTCACACATGCAAACCTTAGATTTATTTCTACATAAATACCTCCACATGTAGACTCTGTTCCAAAAACCAGTGTGCTGCCTACATAGAACCAGTGACTAATTTAAAATGCTTTACAAAGCTACCAAACCTGTGCATCATACTTAATATAAATAGTGCTATTCACAGGAAACATAGACTTGACAATCTAATGTTGATTTAACTTCGGATTTTTAAGTAGCCTGATAAAATTTTTAGGGTTGAGTTAATCAAAATTTAATTGTTCCACTTCACCCTGTAGTGTATCAGAGCCATTAACTCGTTGCCGTTTACTGGATGCTCTACAGGGGTTCAGCTGGCATTTTTAGGAATGGTGAGCAGGCTTCCAGACAAAGCTCCAAAAACAAAGAAGGTCCATCTGGGATAATGCTGCTCAAGATGGCACATCGTCTAGAATCCTGCACCTTTAAACACAAAGGCTCCTTGTATCTCCCTGTAAGCCAATAAGGAGTGTTGGGTGGCCTCCCTGACACTGTTGGCTTTTTCCAGATGCTCACTGTGTTAAAAGATCTCCTCGAAGAGAAGGGGAAAGACAAAGACAACAGAAAGAGAATCTAAAAAGCTAGGAGGATTATGACAGACCCCCATGGGATGATGGGACTGCCTCTCATCTCACAGGTAGCAGTTAAATTGCTTTAAGTCTGCTCACATCAAAAACACAACAACTGGCTAAAGGATTGCCAGCATTTATGCCCACACACCTGGTGCTCTGCCAGAAAAGTGGACTATTAGCCAGACCGACCTTCAGAAGAATCAGCTCTCTTTAAAATATTTTTTTGAAAACATCCATTATTTAAGCAATTTGCTTGCGTTTTTAGACCCAGGTTAAAGTCAACAATGAGAGGCGGCACTTTTCAGTATCCTGCAAGCAATTTAATGTGAATTAACAAGTATAATTCTTCATGACACTTAAAAATAACTCTCATTTGGTCAAATTGATGTGTTTGATATGCAGATATTAAAGCACTTTAATAGCAGCTTGGAAAGTAAACACAGCTGAAGTAGCTCGCAAACCCATTTATTTTTAGCTTTTGCCATGCACGATAGCTGTTGGGTACCAGAAGGAAGTATATCAGATTTTGTCCCTCTCTCAGTCATGGAGTTTTTTGGTTATATTTCAGGATGATATGAGATTACCCCATAACAGTCCTTTCCAGAAATGTACAGAGCAGTGTGGAGGAGAATTTTAGATACAAGTAGGAAGCATTCATGTGTTTCTGTGTTGTGGGGGTAGATCAGAGCATAATACCAGAAGCTCCCCTTTTATCCCCCTTCAAACTTTCCCTTTCAACCCCAGACCAGACCATTTTTACTATGTAATTTCTGACCCAGTCTGTTTTCATATTGCTAACCACAGCATTCCATAAACATGATGGAATCTTTGTTTCAGGCAGTTTAAAAAGATATTTTCCCCATTTTTGACAAAATTTCCCGAAGGCCTACAAGGATATGGAACATTACTCATGAGTCGCGCAGCGAGCAAATGTCTTGCGTTAACAATAGATGGTTAAACTAATGGGACATTAAAAAGTTGAGAAGAGGGTCAGGCTCCTAGTCCCGTTATGAACCTGTTGACCTTGAACATTATTAGCACTAATTAAGTCCTTTAAAATATCAGCCTCCACTGGTCTTTCCTGTCAAACTTCTGAATCAGCTTTATTTTATTAACCATAAAATGAACTTGAGGAGAAAGTGATACATGATCGCTGCTAATGACCAAAATGTCCCCAAACGCTCTGAACTGGATACAATAACTTCAGTCACTTTGCAAAGGTACTGTACAAAGACTTCCATCTGCGCCCGGCATGAGGTTATATTTATTCATTGATCTATTACAGCTATTTCATTCATATAATGTGTACATTCTCCACCTCTTCTACTTCTTAATAGACATCTGTTTTCAGAGGAAATTCTCTTAATAGTTGATCATTTATTATGCTAAAGCCTTTTTCAAATAAAGTTAAAATCAGACTTATCTATTGTGATCATTGGCTTTCAGCCTAAGATCTTGCTTAAAGAGAGAGACAGAGAGAGATTGAGGTAAAACACTGGCCAGTGGACATGATTCAAGAAGCTTGGCTCAAGCCAAAGATAAGTGAGTTCTAGAAGTCTGGCAACAAGTGCCGTTTGCTTCCACTTTTCTTTCATATCCTCTCAGCAGTTCTCAAAGACTGAGGACAGCCCTGCACCACATGAGCTAAACTCCCTTATTCTTCGGCTCAATGCCTGTATCAACTAAAACACTGTATGTTCAACTGACGTTAAGGTTCAGTTAGAGCCAAACGGAGGAAGAGTGGCAGGGCAAATCACTCAGCACCTAAAAGGGGAATTACCTTTGCCCAAACAAAACTGCGATTATAATCAGTCATATTACATCACTTTAAAGGATTATTTTTTTTTAAATCTGACTTTTAATATGGGTTTTTCCCTCTTTATTGGATACTGTAGGTACCTTATTGGATAGAGTTTAGTCTTATTATCATGATAGCAAAGAAAATTAAGGAAATGTGAAATGTGTCAGACAGTTTTGTGGGTTGTTGCTTTGTTGTTTCGAAGGTGCTTGGTTGGGTTTTAGTTTGATTAATGGGTTTAAACATCACTATGAGTTAGGTAAGGTGTTCCAGGTGGTTGGAAAAAATGTGTGTGTGTGTATTGTAGTGTTACTTGCAAATTTGTGTATGCATGCAATCACAAATGCACACATTCATGGTTGTGCCTGCGTTACTGATGTTTATGTTCTCAGGTGTGGATCAGGGTGGGGTCTTCCGTAGAGATACGAGAAGGATTCTAGTGAAGAATGCAAAAGTTTGGCTCCCTGCCCACAGGCTAATGAACTCAGAATCTGGGACTTATGTTTTTAACAATCAGAGAGACAGGACTCAGCAAGATGTCTAGTGTATGACTATCTGTAGTCTGTTTGTGTCCTCGATTTCTCCTTTTTTCTCTTTCTTGAGTCCTAGATTTCTCAATCCTTTCATGTGTTATGATTCTGAGGATGTGGTGTGCACAATCTTTTTTTTTGATTTATACATATGTTTACATTATAGACTAAACTATTTTGACAGCTAAATGGCTTATTTCAATATGTTGTCTTGTTTAATTAAGTCTGAAATTAAACAACACATCTCATTGTGATCCAACACATCACAATACACATAACTCCATGCAACACACCTACAGTATACAGTACATGCATGCAAACATGTAATGTCTAATGCATTCAGATTCTATGCCTTTCTTGCAGTACCTGAAATGATTGATGAACAGGAAGTCAGACATTTCCTATAAAGTCAGCACCATCAACTTAATGGTTGATTAATTATGAATAACTGATGTAGGAGGAGGGAACAGGTAATTTAAAAAGTCTCTCTCAATACTCCTATACATAATATTTCCATATTATGCCTTCTGTTGAAAGCTACAATCTTTCATGTCAGCTGTTGACTTGACTAAACTAATTACTCTATAACTTTGCTGAAAGGTGACTTTCCATATCAGAGTACAGAATGATATTTTAAAGTCTATTTACAAGCAACAAAAATGCAAATACATTTTAATTAGCTTAGTAGTGGGTTTCTATTAAAGTGTTATTCAGGCTGGTACATGGAATGATTTTGTCTCGTTAATCACAATAATTAAATAGAATTGATCATGATTAATGCTTCCTTTTTAAGGCAAGAAAACAAAATACAAATATATACAGTTGCCCGAATAACAGATTTTTATCCAAAGTCCAATTTTGAAGTGACTTTGAAAATCTTAATAATAATGCTAATAAATATTCAGATCATCTGAGTTCATAGAAACACATTTCTGTTGTGTCGATGTAGGGTTTTGAGTGCTACTGATTGGGCTGTGGGGATACAAAAAGTTTGGGATATACTGATCTAATGGGGAACAATGTTTAAAACCACATGTCTGTTCTGTGTGGATCGGCTGCTTAATGTGTTTACCTTAAAATTAAGGATTGCACCTTTCAGGGCCTTTTTTATTTCTTATTTAAAAGTTTCCCAGACTTGCTAGATCAGGGGTGCTCAAACTCGGTCCTGGAGGGCCGGTGTCCTGCAGAGTTTAGCTCCAACCCCAATTAGATGCACCTGAACCACCTAATCAAGCTCTTGCTAGGCATGCTAGAAACTTCCAGGCAGGTGTGTTGAGACAAGTTGGAGCTAAACTCTGAAGGGCACAGGCCCTCCTGGACCAAGTTTGGGCACCTCTGTGCTAGATGCTACAAAAGGGATTCTTTCCAGTACGTGAGAATTATCACTGTAAGGTTGGTCCTTAGATGACGGGACTTGCAAGGGGTGTTTGTGGCTTCAGGCAAGTCAAGGTAATTATTTCCATACAGGAAAGTACAAAATCAGGGTCAAAACAGTGGTGTGCTGAAATGTAATTTCTCTTGCTGTTAAAGGTTAAATGGCACTGGAAAGGATTGAAATTTAGGGTGAGTAAAGAAGTAAAATGTGAATGCTTGAAAAAATTGACAGTTAAGGAGAGGAATTTAAAAAGACAGGATGAATGAGGAGAACAAGGATAAGGGACGAGAAAGACGGATGAGAAAGCAAGGAGGTCCACTTACAGTTGTGTATAAAGGATGCTTGAAAAAATTGACAATGGAGGTTGGGTTTCAGTTTTGTGATAGAGTATTTGAGTCAGTTTTAATTATTCCATTTATTTGTCACATTCTATTTAAATTGTCCCTGCAGGCCAAAAAACAGTAGTCGACTAGCCAACAGTAGAAGGGAATTCCAGGCAATGAACGGGTGAGTCAGTTCGTACCCACATTTTCCTAAAGCATGCCTCCTTTAAATAGTCCAAGGAAATGTCCAAATGACCTAATTACAACTCAGCCTTTTTAAGTATACCAGTCAATGTGTGATGCTTTATTGGAAGGAGATGACACAAAAAAAAAGAAAGAAAGTGCCATGCAGCCGCTTAATACAATTTATTCCAGTTAATTTTGGAATGACGTTGGAAGAGTTTATGAGTGCTTTTCTGTCTGAGGAGTGTCTTATAATGGTGAAAACTTTAATCGTCTTTGAACTTTGAGAGCTACTGAACTGAATAATGTGGCTATGCTCACACAAACTCCCATGCACATATGCAATAGGAAAAAGAACCACAAGGTACCTCAGAATGAATGCTGTTAGCTGCTTCTGGAAACAATAGCAAGCTTTAAACAACTCTGTCATACCGCACCTTCCAAAGTCAAGTCTACTCACATTTTGTACACCAGACTTTTAAAACTGTATCCATGTATTTAACTTAGATTTTGTGCTTTGAAAGACAAAGTTGTGGTCAAGTTAAGGGGGAAATTACCGTAACTGATCAACTGCTATGTGTGCTTTATATTACACTATAGAATTTATCTGTGTTGAGGAACAGGAAAACAGGAAACAGAGAAACACACAGTTGTGACACTTTCAAACCTGTACATCCGGTCTGAGTGAAAGAAAAAACATCCAGCTTGTGACAGAATATGAAATTTCTTTCTCAAAAAGGCGGTAGTTAAGCTGTATACTTTGGTGACTGTGATTACCAGCTCCACTGCTGAATGGCTCTCTCTCTTAAATGTTGAGTCTTTGAGGCTGGCGGTGGGGTGCTAGTGCATGCTGGGATGTCCCTGGTGTGAGCTGCTGTTTATGTGGCCTGAGGACTGCCTGATGTGTCGCTGTGATGGAGTGAGAGACTGCTGTTGAAAAGAGTCTCTGTGCAGTGCTGCAAGATCACCTTACACAGCCACTTCCTGCTTCCGCCCCCTTTCCTCACAAGTGGCCCAGTGTACCCACTTGGCTAGTGAGAGAAAAAAAGTCAAAACAGAGGGGTTCAGTACACCCGGCAGTACAGCACAGGACCCCATTCATCTTCCTTTGCTGCTCCAGGATGACTTTATTTTTTTCAAATTCACAAATATTTCCCTGTGAAAGCCCCTGAGATTCAGGAGAGAGCCTATGCTTGACTTTCCTCTGTGTCTCTGATCTGAGGCCTCTGAGGCAGCGTTTGGCTCCTCAGTGTGCGTGTTATATAAATCCTGTCATGTGGATGATGTGGAGTGTCAGTCACTGCAAGGGCCCTTAAAGGGGCTACAAGGGTCCATCAAGATGTCTGGGGCAAGTCTGGGAGGTTACCTTTCCCAAAAATGAAGAGGACACTTGAATCGAGTCACTCCAAACCTGGTGGTCTTTTGGAATGGGTGGTTCACTAAAAAGGGGGGCGGTAGGATAGGTATGGAAGTGGAACTGGGTAGAAGGGGTATTAAGGTGCTATTCCTGGAATTACAGAGCACCATCTCGGCCTGGCCACAGCTTAAGAGACAAAACTGTGATAGTGGGGCACACAGTATTTGTGCAGAGGCCCTTGTCCAGGTGGAAAAGGGAGTCAGGGCTGTTTAAGATTCCTGGGGAAATGGCAAAGTGGATGAATAACTGGGAACACAAACAAACCCAGGGGCATTAACGGCGAGGTCCTGGATGTTTTTCCTTCTGTACTCTGCTCATCTAACGAGAGTTAGAGAGAAAGTGGGGGTTTCGAGAAAGAACCACATTTTTCCTCCTTCACTACAGTTGCCTCACTCCCCGTCAATGAACACAGGTTAGATTTCTTTAAGCTTAAGACACATTTACACAAAACAGCACCTGATATGTCTACTCTTAATGGGGGGATAGGAAAATATTCACCCTGCACTGCTGGCTTCCTCCCTGGGTTACCCCTTGGATGTCAGCCCCACATCACAGAGAGAAGAATGACGCTCTGTACAGTGGCTGCATGGGACCATTCATGGCTGTGAGTCTGGCCACAGACAGCATGTACGACCAACTGAGATCCTCTGGAACAGAACTGGTACTGATCCACTCTCTGTAGCACAGAACTGGTATTGATGATCCACTCAACACAGACAGACCCAGCAGTCATTCTCACAGGCTGGTCTAGGGTCAGCAGGATCTAGGTTTGCTGGCAGAGACTTCATTCAGGTGGGCTGTGCTGGGGTCAGTCATAAAAGGACCTGTTTATTGACCTGTTTGAGTGACTGGATTGATCAGATCCCATTAAAGCTCTCATCATTCTCAGTTCCTTGTGTGGCTTAACCAAATATTTTTTCCCCATTATGCTAATAGCATGGAGTACTATACATGTAAAAATACTCTCTTGTGGAAAAGTCCAGGATAGAAATGCCTTTCTGTTATGTGTAGATTTGTAGAGGTTCAGAAATGCCACAAACAAAATAGACCAACCGCAATCAAAATGACACTCAAAGATTCTAATCACCTCAACCGCAGTTTAACTAGATCAGGGATGAGTGACTTTGGTCCAGGAGGGCTACTTTCCTGCAGAGTTTATTTTCATCCCTAATCAAACACACCTGCCTGTAATTTTCAAATAATCCTGAAGATTTTTAGGTTCGATTTTTTTTTTTTTGTCTTGTTTGATTAGAGATAAAGCTGAATTCCGCAGGATAGTGGCCCTTTAGGACCAGAGTTAGCACATCCCTGGAATAGACACAATACAATGGGTTAGTTTAGCATAGAGGTTAATGTTCAAGGCTGGTCAGCAGAAGGCTGCAAGTAATGAGCTATTACCATGTGCCCTTGATCAAGACACTACAAGGGGACAACACCTGTAATAAATGTACTGCTCCTGCTAAAGGGGTACTTGCTAAACATATCCAACTTTAAAGGAATGTTGCACTAATTCACATTTGTTACTTTTCCTCCTCATATTAGAACAACCTTCTAGAATTCTGCATCAAGCATAGGTGCCCAGAGGTGAGCCTCTGTCTGTGCCCCCCTCCTGCGTGGGCAGTTTTGGCTCATTTTGGGTACAGTGAGTATGAACCTGATGCCCGTCTGCAACAAGTGTCCTCTGTCCATTAGACCACTGTAGACTTTCTGCGGTTCAAGAGAAGCAGCCAAACCAAAGCAAGACCTGGAGCTAGATTGAGCATAGATAGAGTGTGACTAACTAATTCATAGTTTTCATGTTATGCATGCTACAAATAGCGTATAATCTCAAGCATCACTCAACTCTTTCATTTTGCGGTATGGTCCAGTGGTCTGGGCTGGTAACTGAAAGGTGGTAAGTTCAAACCTCACAAAGTGCCATCCATTAAATGTGTACTGGAACAAAGTACTTTGCTACAGGAGAATTTTCCCTGTAATGTGTTTACTGTAAATTGTAAATGACTTTGTATAAATTTGCTAAATAGTTTGCTAGTACAGGCTGTTGTGTCAAGTTTGGTTGCTTCTCAAATGCCTACTATATATATATATATATATATATATATATACATATATATATATATATAATATATATAATATATTTAGTCAACTCTTACAAGTTTTTTTATTGCAGTTTTTTTTGAATTGAGGAAAGAATTGTAATAAGAACAGAATATTTGTCAAATTGATTATTGCAGCCACAATGGTAAAACCTACTTATTTGAAAGGCTGGAAGTAACATTTGCTTTATATGCAGTTGTTTGCTGATAAGGACTCTAGGGCCTCAGGTGAGAGTCAAGAGACCCTTCTTACAACAAAACGATCTGCACAGCAGGTTTTAATCTTGTTACACAGCACATTATTCATACTTTCTCTTTTTAATGCCTGTTTTTATAGCTGGACACTACACTAATCTGTTCAAGCCCTTGACTCCAGTGGCTATAAAGGGAAGGTTTCGTAACTTCTTTTTTTTTTTTTTTTTTTTCTAGTTCAGACCATCTGCCCATAATGACACAATCAAAGCTACTCCTACCTACAGCTGGTTAAATGCATCTATGGTAGTGTGAAAACACGAATTTGGAAAAACAATTATCTATTATTAAAAAAAAAAGCCAAGATATTTACAGCCAGGACTGTTATGTTGTTGTCCTGTTACATAAAGGTTGCCTTTCAGGCTGCCAAGCTTCAATCCCTAACCTTACCAGCCTATCTTATCTTCATATCTATTGATAGACAAATTTGATTACAAACCTGATTCCAAAAAAAATGGGACACTGTACAAATTGTGAGTAAAAAAGGAATGGAATAATTTACAAATCTTATAAACTTATATTTAATCACAATAGAATATAGATAACATATATAAATGTTGAAAGTGAAAAAAATAGTGGAGCAGTATCAGAAAGAAGTTTCTCAGAGAAAAAAATGCAAAGAGTTTGAAGTTATCATCATCTACAGTGCATAATATCATCCAAAGATTCAGTTAATCTTGAAAAATATCTGTGCGTAAGGGTCAAGGCCGGAAAACCATACTGGATGCCTGTGATCTTCGGGCCTTTAGACGGCACTGCATCACAGGAATGCTACTGTAATGGAAATCACAACATGGGCTCAGGAATACTTCCAGAAAACATTGACCCAGACGTTTGCAGACTGTTATAAAAAGAATAGGGGATGCCACACAGTGAAAAACATGGCCTTGTCCCAACGTTTTTGAGATGTGTTGATTCTATGAAATTTAAAATCAACTTATTTTGCCCTTAAAATGATACATTTTCTCAGTTTAAACATTTGATATGTCATGTCATGTATGTTGTATTCTGAATAAAATATTGAAATTTGAAACTTCCACATCATTGCATTCTGTTTTTATTCACAATTTGTACAGTGTCCCAACTTTTTTGGATTTGAGTTTGTAGATTAGAAAGTATCATGTTTATTAACAAGACACACTCAACTTTTTTATGTGCGACATACTAAGAGCTAATGTTTATATTCAGGCAGAATTATCCTTACACTCCTTTTCATTCTCTTTATCTATAGTAAGGAAACAAACGAAAAGAAAGTTATAAAGAAGAGTGAGCATGTTGAAGATGTTATCCAAAGCAAAGGAGAAGAGGTCAGGATGGGGACCTAAGGTTAAAGGGCTGCCTTAAACAACATAAACATACAAATCAGCAAAAACGTTGTAAACGTCACAAAGACATATGGATCTCAGCAGACTGGATGACAATTTATATTATTCTATTTATTAATTCATTATTGCAACTACGTATCATTATGGTCAGGATTACCTTTGTTATTAGAATTCTGCAATGTTCTTGCAGTTAGGGCTTACGTGCAGGTTCCCTGTGACATACAGTAAACCTTCAGAAAGATAAACAGATCAGCTATCAGTTCACTCAAAAGTGAGGAGTGAGGAATGCAGAGTGAAATTTATGTATCACCTCTCTGTGTGAGCAAAGCACGCAGTGGTCACCCTCTGGAGTGCCGCTGATGAATAAACCATTTGCCTTTGGGGCCACTGAGGAAATGCTGTCACAGGCCATTACAGGTCTCAGCAGCAAGGACAAAGTAGAGTCTGTGATTCCACTGTTCTCACCCTCTCCTCCTTCATTATGTGTACCCCTACCTCTCCATCCATGTCAGCAAGTCACCTTTGTCCTGCAGCTGCTTATGTGCCTCTATTTCTTTCCTACCCACGTTTTCCCATTCCCTAAGTTACAGCGCGTCTGTCCAATGCTTTGGCAGCATCAGAATCCCACAGCAATAAAGTTGTATACCAACTTCAGTTAATTGGTTGAGGGTGGGGCCAGTGCTGGGCCAGCTAAAGGCCAACAGTCAGGCCCAAATCCAAAACAGATCCTTTCATGTCTCTGCCCCTCAAATTTTCGACTTTTTTTTTCTTACCTCAGTTAGACAAACAGCTTTAAACTTCACACAGACATATAGTTGCAGTCTGGGTACAGTAAGTAGTACACTATTAATTCTAAGCTCTTGTTCAGAGACATGAAAATGTGCAAAACAGTTTGTTGTCCGATTGTGTACTCATTTTAGAAAGGGAGTAATGTGAGAAAGAAGGCTTTTAAGAACTTCATTTCTATCAGGTGGATCTGATTCCCAATGGGAAGGTGATTCAAATGACATACTAGCTCGTAAATGTTTTTGAGAGGTTTCTGAAATGTTAAAAGTGTCTAGCCACCCTGCAGTAAGAATAAAAGGAGTACCTTCCCAAGTATCCTAAAAAGGGACAGAAAAACTGCTTCATTATACACTGGTATTAGCTTTCATCTCTGCTGGGAGGTTAGGGTGGTTTGCAGGGGGTTGTTTATATATGTAAAAAAAAAATGGTTTGATAGATGCTACTACAGATCGTCATTGGAAAGCTAGACCTGGATCTGTTCTCTGCATCTTCGTCAAGGAATTTGGGAAACCGCATCTGAGCAAGTCATTCATTGCCAGTCAACTCCGTAATTCCTCCCCACCTGTGATGCAGTTGCTCCGTTCGGCTAGCATTCCATCCTGAAAAGCCCAGATTCTTAACTGGACGGGAAGAATTATGCTGTACTTTTTTGAAAATGCCACCTATGACCCAAGTGTCTAGAAGACAAGAATTGTTAGCATAGCACACGTACTTTAGCTAATGCCATTAAACACATTTATCAGCTAAGCAATGCTATGTTAGGCTAAGTCAGGCTACGCATGGTAATTGCATCCTCTGTAATCGAGTCCTTGGCAGGCGATGCACTGCTCTTTAAGTCTAAGCAGACGTCTGAGGCCAATGTAATTGCTGGCAATTGCAACACCACACAGAGGAGGGGGAAGAGTGAGAGAGACAGAGAGAGAGAGCTAGTGAGGAAATGAGGAGTCCTCACCTCAGCAGCTCCTGTTGAGGCTGGAATGTTGGGCTTGGTGCAAGAGGGGCTGCCAGCACTGCTATGCAGGTCAGCGGGAAGGAGAGGGAGGGAGAAATCTGGGTAGATTCAGTTTTCCTTCCCTCAAAATTTCTTTCCATTCTCTGCCTTTCTCTGTGTCCCTCTCAAAGTACTGTAGAGTCAACAAAGCTTTATTGGTATGCCTGTATTACCTGAATATGGAGTCAAACCATTTAAGATGCTTACAAAGTACAAATCTATGAAATAATTAAGTTTATTAATAATCAACTTAAATGATAGGGATATTTCAAAAATAAAGTGGGATACTTTGCCAATTAATCTACTCATTTTTGCCTTCCTTCGTCCCATTGACTTAAAACAGAGACCCCTCAGCGTGCTGTGGGTTTAGTGGGGGGTAATAGAGAATGAATGGGGGAAAGTCACGAGAGAGGAGGCAATGCCTCCATCGCGATATGATTGGTTATGACTAGTTATGCTCGGCTGTGATTGGTTAATGCGATAGCATATGCGATAAATCCCACCTCTTGTGTTCGTGCATGTTCCAGGTTCACGGATCAGTCTGAATGAACAATATAATGGTGTTATGGGAAGACAAATTTAAAAAGTAAACAACTCACACACTTAGATATAACCACTTTGTTATGTGAAAATAAGACTTAAATGGGCTGAAAACTTGATCTTTGGGAGTTTTTAGTGAGTAATCAGCTTGGTTCAATTTCAAGTAAATCTCCGTGTCTGACTAATATTTACCGAGCTTTGATGACTGATGATCCAAAAAATTTGTTAAAAGTTAATTATTAAAAAGAATAGCTGAACATGAGTTCACAATAAAATATATTGTTTAAATTGTTACTGCCTTGAGCTATTATTTTGGAATAAATGTAAAAAGAACACTAAATTGATGAGATTCATACATGGCTTTAATAAATAGAACATTCATTACATGGGGATTCCCTTTTTCTGATAGTGTAAGTATTGTTTATTTAACTAAGAAAATGTGACTGGGACATGAATTTACATTTAATTAAAAATATATAGTTTAATAATATAAATAATAATATATATTAAAATATATTGCAAATTTACACTTATTTTCCTGATGTTGCTATTCACTTAGGCTTGTTTACTGGGGGGTTGTAAGGCACAATTTCTTGTTACATTGTTTTGAGAGAAAAAAAAAATGGTATGAAAAGTTTACCTACTTAACCACATTGTCAATGATCATTTATTTAGGATGCTATTAAATCTTCCACTGGTTACTGCTCATTTTTATTATATGTTGTATATACTGGCAAAATGAGCTGGGTTCTGGTTGCTCTTACAAAGTATTCTCAGCAGCTGTAGGCCCTAGTTTTTGTTGGATATGATCATGGTTAGAATTGAGGTCTTTCATGGGATCTATTTAAAGTGCCTTTTTAAGATTTCATAATTTTGTATCAACAAGTCTTGTGGTGGGTTTATATCTTAACCAAGCTTTTCTAACTAGCCTTACCAACAGGACTTCTATAGTCAACCAGCTTTATAAAAAAGAAAGTGGCTGATCATGGTATGCTGGTGAGCACCAAACCAGGACCAACTAGCCTAAACCAGCATGGGAATAAGCATCTCTGTTTTAATTCACAGCTGATGGGTGAAGGTCTTCTCACTTTCACTCTTCACGTCATATCAGTGTGACTATCTGTTCTTAGAGATTCTGATTTTCTTAGAGATTCTGGAACTTTTTAATAAAAAAAAGAGAAGAAAAAAAAAAAAAAAGAAATGTACTGGCACCAAGATGCTGACATCGATCCAAACCTACTCTAAATCTTTGAGCTACGGGACAGAAGTGGAGGAGGTGAGAAGTTTAGACTTGGGGAAGAAGATCGGATTACCTTTCATTCTTTGTGTGCAAACAGAATATCTGGATTTGCTATTACATATTCTTTATGCCTGCTTGCTCTTACTGAAAACTCAACTTTCTGGAATTATGCTAAGGCCCAGGTCTCAGCGGCATATTGCTTGTTTCATGAGAGAATTTCAATGCATATAATAGGCAAAACTAGCCCAGACTAACCTTATCCATAACTCACAGATGTTTTCTGGCTTAATTTAGATAATTAAACATTGTAGATGCTGATGGTTTCTGCCCGTTATGTTCTAGCTAAGCCTAATACATTTTTGTGATCTTGAATCAAAATGTAATTATTTGCTCTTAATCTAAAACCATTTTAATTTTCTGCTAACATTACTTGGGCTGTGCACGCTATTCGTTAAGTAACTGTTTTTGCCCGTTTGCATACGGTTTGGCTCCATTGTGGCACTAATCCAATAGTTTCCCTCCTACATCTTTTCTTGTTAAATATCCTATTTCAATACGTCAGATTGCAGAATTAAAATTACGCAAAGTACGCAAATGAAAATTCACATTGGCCATATGACTAATTAGTCAACTAGTCATTCAGGCAACCCACTGACGAGTTAATTTTAAGTTTGAAGTCTATTATAGTGCTTTAATAAGCTACAATCAAGGTTGAACTTTATCTCACTTTTCCGGTCAAAATGTCATGCAGATCTTGCCGTCTGCTATTTTCCTCTCTCCTGTATCTATCTTTTCCTGTCTCTGTTTCTCTTTCTATCTGTCTTTATCTTCCTCCAGAGACTAGCCCTTACGGCTGGCCATGTTTATGTCTGAACAGGGTCTTGAGCTTTTGGACGTGTGACCTTAGATTGTCACAAAGGTCTCGGAGTCCACTCAACTCTTAAAGTGCTTAACTAGAGGGCAGAAACAATGTGACATGGAATATATATATATATATATATATAATATATATATATATATATATATATTAAAGTGAAAATTGTTGGTGGGGAGTGAAAGAAAGAGTAACCAGGGGAGGAGAAAGAAAAGAGGCACATCACTTGTAGTAAAAAAGAAGACAGAGGGGAAACCGAGCAGCCTAAGATTCACAGCTTCTTAGGGAGTTAAGAAATGGGAGGTTGAGGGAGATAGAGAGAAAAATGGCTATGCCATTGGGTCTAATATAACTGTGTCTGTTATTGCAGGTTTCTAAGCACTAGGTGCTTTTACAAGAGAATAAAGACAAAAATCAGGTCATAAGGAAGTATAATGGTGACTGATACTGATGTTAGTTACCATCCATCAAGCTATGACTTTGGCCAAAATTTACGAAATTACAAACTTGGCAGCCGATCTGGGAAGCAGATGACACTGGGGAAAAAAAATGTTAGTTTCTCAATATATGTCTTTTTAAAAATATCAGAACAGTATGACCAAAAAAAAAAAAAAAAAAACACCAATAAAAAAATTGAAATATTTAAAAAGAGAGTAAATTTGTGACCAATAGTATGCTTAATTTATTTTTTTATATAAAATTATCCTAATAAATATTATTTTGTAAAATATTAATAAATAAATGAACCGTGAAGTCTGCACAGAGACTCAGTTTAATTGGTGAATCATTGTATTGCATCAATGCATTTACATATGCATGCTAGTAAACTGATTCTAAAATCATTAAGAGACAGATTAAACTTAAGTGAACATGTCTGATAATTAACCCAAGTTTGTTTTGCTGTAAACATGTGTAGTAAAATAATAAAAAATGCTGGTGAAAGTATCTTGGTACTAGAAAAGTGACACTGTTTTGAAAACAGCTGAGCCACTGTCATGCTAAAGAAAAAAAAAAGGTAGTTATGTTAATAGCGTCATTACTTTTAGTTAGTTTCTCCCCAACACTGGCACAGAGACACTATACACACGCTCAATCAGAGAGACCAGACTTTAATAAGCATGCCCAGTGGGCAGCTGGCACAGCGCAGGATGGCTATTTTTAGACTGAATACAGATTAAAAGTGGAATTTACTTCTTCATCCTTGTAAAGTGAGTCCTCTTTTTCTTTTCCTCATTCACGCTCTGTCTGTTTCTGACTTTGAGATCAGGACCCCTGTGGTGGTTCTCACATTTGCCTTTTTCTCTCTCTCTCCCTCTGTCTCTAATCCACTTTCTTTTTCCATACTTTCCACACATTCCTGTTTTCCTCCCTCTCTCTCCTTACTCAGCCCCTTTAAATCTGATGTAATGCTTACCACCAGATACCCTCATACTTTGCTCGGAGCGAAACAGCTGCCAAGACCCCTGCTTGCATCTGTTGAGTGAGCTGTATCCTTTCTTCGTCACTCAGATCACGTATGACAGAAAATAATTTGTCAGCTGGCCTGAATATGCATAACTGTTCTAGATTTTTAAATTTTCTGAGGAAAATGTGAATGTCACTTGACCTGAACCGTCAATCTCTATTCTACTGTGGTCCTGGGTTTTAACAATAAATAAATAAATGAATAAATAAAAATAATAAAATTGTACCATGAATGCTATAGAACATAATACTTTGTATTTGTGCAAGCTGAGAGTGTAACTAGGCCTGCTCATATTGGTATATGCCACACTTACAACAGGAAGTAATGACAAAGCTGACTTAAGCATTCACACACACATGCATCACTGCTGCCATCATCTAAAAAAACTCCTATCCCAGGTACTGCAACAGGGGAAACTTTTACAGGGCTCTTTCGCCCTGACCCGTGCCGCTTTATAGGGGCACAGACTGCAGCTACTGTAGCACTGCTTACTGGTTCAGGCCAGAGCTGAGCGAGCCGACCCTATGATTCACAACCGCCAACGATAACCTGCCAATCACAATCAACTTCTGCAGGAAAAGTAGGGGTCGGCACTCAATGCAAATAATTGAAAGCACATGTTGTCATTTTTTTTACCGCTGCAATTATTTGGGAATGAGCCGCAATATTTTGCTGAGTGCAACACACAGAGCGCCTGCTCCCTGAGAGAGAGTGGAAAACTCCGCCTCAGCAGTACCGGTGAATATGTCTTATAATGATAGGGGCAGGATAAAAAAGACGTCTCCTAGCATGTTATTTACTAATCAGAGGGAGGATAGAGTCAGGGGCGTAACAGCCATTATCCCCCCCCCCCACCACCCTTGGTTGCACTGTATATAATATACTGGTTGTCCACTTAAAATGACAGCTTTAAGACTAAAGAGAAGCCCCGACCAACTGGTGGCATCAACAGTTGATCGAATAAACATCAGTAAGTGATTAATGTGCCATGCTAAGAAGTCTTAATATGGGTTCCTGAAGCATGTTCTGAAGGAACTGGCTTTGTCCTAGCAAGCAGCACTAGAGAAACCTGATAGGACCTCTTTTCAATGACTCTACCATCTTTTAGTTTGTCACAGAGACTGAGAATTGAAGTGAGTAATGGAGGGCAAAAGAGACAGATGACGAGAGCTCTCTCTGTGTGACATCAAACATACTTGTCTCTTGGTGTGTTTTATATTGTTTTTGTAGGTGTTTGTTTGTACTTTTTAGGTTATTATTTATGAGTGTTTTGTTTCTTAGTGGGAGCTGTCACAACACTAAACCTTTTAAGCATGCTTAAGCATTCCTATCAGAGGCACCACATACAGAGACATTTGTGAACAAAACAATTTGATTGTTGAGGGAAATAGGATGTTGAAGGAGTTTCACCTTTCTGGTTGTTTAAAGCACTTATGTTGTTAGCATATCTGGAGCTCTGTTTTACACATAACACATGCAACCCTCAAGAAATAAAGATGTTTTGCAAGCAGTTGTTTTTCTTTGATTTAAATTTTGACAAATATAGCTTTGAAAAACAGCAAACGTCTCAATAAAATAGTGCACATTAAAAATGTAGGGGCTGTAACTGTAAAATAAGCCAAATCCTTGCATAATACATGTTTGACTCCTGGGAGAATTCAGAAATGAAAAAAAAAAAATTTTCAACAAATATATGCTAATGATGTTCAAATGAAATTAAACATATTCCATTCCTAAACACCAAATCCAAGGTCAGTGGCCATAAATGGTCATTCTTAACGATGTGTCTTTGGGATCTTAATGTCCCGTTTCCTAGAACAGCCAGAAGCAAACACACTCCACACACATGGACACCCACAAACACAAGATTGTGGGACAACCGCAATCATTAACTTGACACTTTGGACTGTCAAAAGACCAAAGAGTAGATTGATGTCAAATCCAATGTTGAGGGTTCACAAATTAAAGTGTTTATTCTGTGGCAGAAGCCTCTCGACAGCTATTAAGTTTTCATTCCAACATCACGTGCTGGGGAAGTTTTGATGCCCATGTGTGTCCGTAAGCATCCCGGTCTCTTATCCTGAGCCATCTGTGTTGAGAAATCACAGATGGTTTGTATAACGAAGGCTTTCCCCTCATATCCTTGGTTATTCAGAGCCACACATTTGAAAGGAAATCAGATCTACAGGGACTGTATGGAGATTGGACATTAAAAGGTCTTGTGTCTATTCAGCTTAACCAAAAGCCAATTTGGAATCAGATGCAGTTTTGTTTTTCCTAGTAGTTATGAAGACTAAGTCAAAGTCTTTCATTACAGATCACAGGACAGTCTTGATATGGGTTGTACAATACTAGAATGGGAAGCTTAAAATTTGAAATTTGAGGCCAGAAAGATACTCTTCACAAGGACACAAACTCCGAATGTGAGTTTGTACTGCAAGTTATTTGCCATTCCAATACTTGACCTGACACAAACAGAGCATAGAGGAAGAGTTTATGCTAATGTCAACTATATCACCCCTTGCAGCAAAGCTGGGATTTTAAAATGTACTATTAACTGAGTAACTACACATTTCAAAAGGCAACTAAATATAAAATTGAGCTTGCATTGCTAGAATCATCTTTGTATTTTCATAGAGTATGTTTCGAACCCAACTCCAGTCAACTCTAATGCTAGAATGGCCTTCAGAGGGTGCCTATCCTATCCATTGTGGCCTAAGAAAGACAAAGGATTGTGTGGTCTAATGGTCAGAAATCTTGGTTGGTAAGTGAAAGATTGTAGTTTTGAGTCCCAGAAAAGTTTATTCATAAGCTACCACTGTTGTACCTTAAATACGGATAACCCTGATTTCAGAATTACTATCCTTTATAAGTCACACCAGAAAATAGCAACTGCCCCATGAATGAAAGTAAATACTGTACATGAAAGCCAACTACTGTAGTTTCTTAAAGTTGGCATGCAATGGAAGTTGTGATCATCTTTTATTGTCTATTGTGATGTACAGAAGTCAACATTTGAAGTGGATCAAACCCTTTCATCAAAGTTGTTCTAAAACCTTCTTTTTAGGATAACTTGATTATTAGGACAACTTTGATTAACTTTTTTGATCCACTTCAAATGTTGACTACTGTATATCCCAGTGAAACAATGTAGAATGGGACTTGATTTTGTCCATCGGGAATTGATTGGAATGTTGGATCATTGTTGTTTGCTAATTACTGTGATCTCATGTGAGTGACGGGTTGATGAAGGGAAGGGATTACTGTCCCACCTTCACAGTAGTGCACACATTCTCAGAGTCAGAAATGTCAATGTCAAAAGATATTTTGATTAAACATTACGTCGCACATGACAAATAATAAAGGATAAATCATTTATAATAAGAAGAATTTTCC
Organism: Cyprinus carpio; assembly: GCF_018340385.1. Lineage (NCBI taxonomy): Eukaryota > Metazoa > Chordata > Actinopteri > Cypriniformes > Cyprinidae > Cyprinus > Cyprinus carpio. Next base: position 14,485,563 of record NC_056596.1, on the reverse strand, counting down.
ATTTTTATTTTATTGTGACTTTAAGAGTTTGAGCAAGTAGAAGAAGAAGAGTGAAGAATCACACTCCTTGACTTAATGACCTGGCCAGCCCACAACAGAGCTCTCCACATACAAGACTCTCTATGAGGGCTTTTCCAAGAAAGAACCTGTTAGTACCTGTCATAAAAGCGTCTATGTGTTCTCCGAATGCTTGCATGCCCTATATGGGAGAGGGCGGACAGGAAAGGTAAGGGTGCATAATGCACATTAGCCTGAGGTAAAGGAGAAAGTGACCCATGTGGCCAACACTCCCTCCCTCTGCTGTTAACCTTCCCTTTTACAATTTCACCTCTCCCTCCCTTGGTATTCTACCCATCAGACCTGTCCGCCTTGTCCCTCTCCTCTTTTTTTCTCTCTGTCTCACCACCTGTTCCTCTTTTTCTACACCTGCAATGTCATAAAAACAGCTATGTAAACTCGTTTTCTTTCCATGCCTTTTTCTTTTAGCTTGCATGCATCTGGAGCGTCTCCAGGCGCATCTTCATGTCATTAATGTTCTTAACATTTTCCAGATCCTGTATCTGTTCCACCCTTTGGGCGTCAAATGTTGTCGTCCAGTGACTGTTTTCCAAGTTCCTCCAGTGGGTCTTTGGTGGCTTACAAATCCCAATCCCCTATTAACACATTCTGATTTCAGGATGCTTTGTGCTAATTGGAGACATTTGTTTTCTAGAAGCATAATAGTTCAAATATGTTTATGTCAAATACTTCACATACAAATGTTAAAAAAAAAAAAAAAACACCTTCTGGCAGTTAAATTGAAAATATGCAATGAAGCTGCAGGAAGCAATTTCTGCACCACTAGATGGACGAACAGATATTCTAAACCGTACGCTCCTAGTTTTAAGCACCTCATACACTGGACACACACAGAGCACAGACTGGTGGAAGCTTAAATAAAAGCAGTGATGGACAGATGGAACAGCATTGAGATGGGGGTGCAAAAACAGAGTTTAAAAGAAAGGGAAGTCCGGGATTGAGTCTTTCCTGCAAAATCACTGGCGCTGGTATATGAAGCATGCTGCACTGACACTCCAAATCTATCACCTAAGTCATAGACATATGATCCACTGCAGCCAAGAATCTGCATTTATGAATGATTGAATTGTGTGTGACTGTTAGAATGTACCTCTGATAGTCAGATCTCAAGTGAGTGAGTCTTGCTTATTCAGACCTTGAACAATTAGCATTTAGTGAGGCCCACATTGCTGTTTATTCTGGCCAAGAAGCACCTGCTTACACAGGAGGGGACTGCTTTATGTGTCAGTGTTTATTTCTGCAGAAATTGCACTGGTAAATCTGAAATTGGCAATTCCTCAAACAAGCAAACAAAAAGCTGAATATACAGTTGTGCGCAAGGACTCTTTTGCTACTGAATGTCTTATATAACATTTAGACAACCCAGTGTCAGTGCATAACTTGTTCTGCACATAAAACCATTTGGCTTGTTGAGAAGTGTGCAATTACTTTTCAATGCAATCTGGCATTCCATTTTCACCTGGCAGACAATGCAAACGCAAAAAAAAAAAAAAAACTATAAACATGCAATCAAGGAGTAATTTGAGAAAAACCTAGAGGAAAAGACTTAGGCCTGGGCTTGTTTTTACTTGTGCTGGTAAGTAAAGCACAGAAGGACCATCACAGAATACCCTATTAACACACATAAATGTGGCTCTGTTTAATTACTCAATAGTTACTGGCATTTATAGACATTGTATAATCCCTTTTACCAGCCTTTGATTCCTGGTGGGAACAGAATCAAAGAAGTGGTTTGCTATGCATCAAGGGACATTTTCAAAGATTTTGTGAACACACACACACACCCACCCACCCTGTTTCCTCCCAAACTGTGAATGTTTATAAATTACAAGATTTGCCTAAATGGCTATGTGGTGCACATTTGTCTCATTTGGTGTGTGCCAGTATTTACACAGCCTCATAAACAAAGACGGCCAGCCGGAAGCGCTCAGCATAGATGCGCCTGACCTCTTTCACCAGCTAACTGTGCCACTAAGAGCCACGTGTTAACTTCAGCCTTATTGATGCCAGTGTGTGTGGTATTGATGCTGAGGAGACAGTAGTAAGTCAAAAAACTGTGCAGTGTCTCTGTCACAGCCAGCTGTCTGATACATATCAGCACCGGTAACATCAAGAAGACCACATACATAGTGCACATCAGATAAACCGACTATGTTTATCTAAACTAGACTCATTCCATTTGTTTTTGAGAAACAATATACACAAATGTATTTCAGTTCTTGAGCACACTTTGAGAAAGATTATGCAAATAAAAACTGATGACACAGCACTATTATATTGCTGTGAAAGGCTTTTTCTGATGCTCAAGGTCAGGAATGTGATGTGGTCTTCTGGATCAAAGACAGGAAGCCAACTAGCTATGAAACTTTAGAACTACCCTTTCTAAGCACTTTACAGTGCCTTTAATTATCAATACTGATCTGTGCATTGCAATAAATAAATAAATAAAATGGTGCCATTTCGAACGGATCACTCTTGAATCAGCCGTTTGTACCGGTGATGCTTACTTTGACCCAGCAAACATGCATGTTTGAGGTCCAAACACTGCAGTGTCTGGACCTACCCATGGGGAATGTGACATCGGGGCCTGACTATAGCAGCTGGGCTCCAGGAAGCATTGACAGGTAAAAACAGTGCCACAGTGGTTTCCCGAGATATAGAAGAATTGCCCTGGTGGCAAAGACAAGGCCAGGTTCAGGTCACTGAACTAGACAGAGGCACTACAATGGATGCAAGTGTGGATACATGCAAGACAGGGACATTAACTTTGTCTCAAAGTTTACTTCTGTTGTATCTAAACAGAAATGAAACCTTTGATGTAACTTATCTGAAACAGTCTACATTGGCAGCAACTCTCTGAAAGGGATAGTTCATCCAGAAATAAATAGAAAAGAAAAAAAAAACTGTCATCGTTTGTCTTTGTCATATAAATTCCACTGAAGTGGAACAGATAGTCTTCCACTGAAGAAAGTAAGTCATTCACATCATGAGTAAATGACCAGAAAAGACTGTCAGTTAATTGTAACAGCTGAATAGGGTTATTGCTGAATAGCCCTATTCACTAATAATATAAAATAGTTTTATCTCAAGCAAAATCCATTATAGGGTTGATAATCTAACAAGTCTAGCACAAAAGACAGCACACCAATACTGGGTGAAATAATGGATTTTATTTATTATTATTATTATTGAATAGGGTTTTTCTGTAATTCAGTAGCTATTGAAATCAACTGTTAGTCTTTTGTGGTTTTTATTTTTTCCGAAAGAAAGAAATGGAGTCCCTTAACGAAGGGCCCTTCCAAAAAGCTACTAGCAAGATGTACAGATGATGGTCATTTTGAAATTTTCCATGGGATTTTAAAACCCTTGATTATACATCCAAGGACTATCACTGGACATGATTACTCACTTTTTTTAACCACACAGGCACAGTGTGCAACCTGAAATAAGCACAGCTTAGTGACCATATTTCATATGGAATTTGCCCAGGTGTGTTTGTCACAATGCATTCTGGGATGCCTTATACATGAAGGATGCATGTTATTTTTGCCAACACAAGTTAACTACAGAGAGAGAGAGAGAGAGAGAGAGGGAGAGAGGGAGAGAGAGAGAGAGAGTAGCACAGTGTGGCAAAAAAGTAAAGAGTAGCATCAAGTATGCCAAAGATTTTTTTAGACTAAATATAAATATATACTTATGCAATCTAATAAACAAAGTGTTCTCCAAGAAATATGAAGGAATGTGCAAACACGTCATTGAATACTGAATTAAGTGTTTGCGCAGTCTGTACAAACACACAAACACACACATCCATTCAAACTAAACCACATTCCTCTGCAGTGTGAGGTGCTGGGTTCAGTACAATACAGCAGTTTTTTAAGACAGCTAGGCAACAAAACAACACAACACACTGTGAGGACATGCAGTACGATGCATTGAAGATCAGCTATTTATTCAAAGTACAGTTACTACAGTTACAATCACCCTGGAATAACTGGATGTTAGGTGTCTTTCTAAGGACACAATGGTAAGAACTCGTGGATTTACTCATCAACCAACCATTTCCACAGGTCTACTAGTCTTCAAAAGAAAATCTTTTTCCTCCAGGACAGACATGACGGTGAGTCCTCTAAAGAGCTTGTGGTGGTTTTCTCCTTTAAATAGAGCATGACATCAACTTTGGGCAGGTCAGCTGTCTGCCTGAGCAAAACAAATGCGTCTAAACAATGCCACATCTGGAGATGAAGGGTGATTGAGAGGGGGAGAGTGAGTGAGTGAGTGAGTGAACAAATAGTATGGAAAAGAAAATCAGGGAGGGAGAGAAAGTAGAGGAGGAATGTTGTTTAAGAGAGTGGAAATGAAAAAAGGGGAAGCAGCCAGCTGTTTTGGACTACTGCCAGAGTGTCTGGTGATGTGCAATGCTCTAATTTACAGGAGATTCCCTCAAATGGGCCTTTCTGAACATTTAAACCCCCAGCCATGTGCTTGAGAGAAAGACATAGCAACTTGTCTTCCTCACTCTCTTAGTCACCATTAAAACACTGCAAACACTAACACACACACACACACAACTAAATGACCTCAAACGGATCAGATTTTGACATCCCACTTTCCTGGAACTTTAGTTCAAAACTACACACGTCTACCCACACTTCACTTATCTTTCTAAATAAATAATTAAATCCGAACCTGATCTTCAAGACATTCTAATCTGTTTGCAAATGAAACAAAACAGACTTTTTGAAGCATAACCTGACATGAGTTAATAGCAGGTTTTGCATGGTTGCTAGGGCATATCTAGGTGGATGCTAAGTGGTTACTTACTGGCCCAAAAGAGTTCACCTCCAAGCCTACATGTAGATATGACTGAAGTCCATTTTCAGTCTGTATTTACGGGATTCTTTTGACTATTTCATTGTCCACCAGGTAAGTCTGAATGCTTAGAAAAGAAATGGAATGCTCTTTTTCACAAGTTACACAATTTCAAGTGTTATTCGTGTCTGTAGCACAAACAGTGCAAGATGAATTATTTGCAAAAATGTGCAAAGTTTGATGTCTATTCAAATTCTTAACCTAAACAATAGTAATTATAATGCCTTAGCAGACACTACTTTTTCATTACTAATTAGTCATTAAGCTGAAACTTGTTTTTTTTTTTCAAAACAGTTCCCTCTGATGTAAAAATCGAGTTTATTTCTGCTAGCATATGAAACTGCAAGCGAATGTAGGCATGTTTCTGTGTGTGTGTGTGTGTGTGTGTGTGTGTGTGTGTGTGTGTGTGTGAGAGAGAGAAAGACAGAGATCTTTGTGCTTTTATGTGTGCTTTCCTTCATGTGTGTGTATATAATTGCAGGTAAGTGTTGTACTAAACATAAATAATCTGCAAACGTACCAGGAATCTTTGGCATAATCAAGCGAAACTAAGTAGTACCTCAGCTTTCACACTTCCACACACAAACACAGTTAGCAAGAGGCCAAATCCCGAAACTGTCATTTCATCATGTGCACACTACTCTAAGTGAAAAAGTGAAAGTCGGGACATTTGCCAAATATGGTAACCCATATTTGGAATTGGTGCTCTTCATTTAACCCATCTAAGTGCACACACAGCAGTGAGGAGTGAACACACTGTGAACACACACCCGGAGCAGTGGGCAGGTATATCCAGCGCCTGGGGAGCAACTGGGGGTTCAGTGCCTTGCTCAAGGGCACTTCAGCCATGGGTATTGAGGGTGGAAGAGAGCGCTGTTCATTCACTTCCCACCCACCTACACTGAGACCCAACCTGTGACCTTCTGGTTACAAGTCCAATTCTCTAACCATTAGGCCACAGCTGCCCCCTCTAAACAAATGTCCCTGATTACAATGCCCTGTTAAACATTTGGAAAGCAGATTTTCCCCAGAGCTTTTCTGCAGTGTAGCCATGCTCTGCCATATGTCCCCTGCCACAACAAATATGTTTGCCAAAATCATCTACAAAACAAAATACACTTCATATACCTACATAAGGACTAAGTCAACTTCTAACAACATATATCCAAGTAATACATCATGCTTCATCCGGAAATTAAAATTGCACTGTATCTCTGACATTTGCCCATACTCAGCAAAACTTACTTAAGATTCTGAAGAAGTGGATTGCTCACTTTATCAACTGTCAGCTGAAAAAAGTAAGTGTTACAGCACACCTCTCCTCAACATGCCAACTTTAGGTATCATGCAAGTCTGTAGCACAAAAGGTGCAGGAGTTACATTTGGAAGTTTACTAAGTTAATACTTAAGAGTTGAGAGTTTGTTCAAATCCCTAACCATAAGTATGAGCAATCCTAATGATAGTAATGCTTGCCTTCAAGACATAAAAATAATTGTTTCGTTGGAAGGTTTCTAATCACATTAAATCAAGTCTCAAGGTTTTATAGGGCTCACCACTTGAGTTAATAGAGGATAAAATATTATTAGAGCCTAATGTTTTCCAAATTCTAATACGGAGCACCCTATTTTTATTTGTTTTAAGGGAATGATGCATTGGTAACTGCTGATGTCCTGAGCAGTTAAAGTTAAGAGCTCTGCTGCTGATTCCATTACAGTTCCAAGTTTGTATATGTTTGTATGTGTTTGCACAAGCACATGCGATGGCTTCGGGAAGCCCACTGGAGAGGGTTAGAGTTACACACCATCAGGCATTGGGCAAAAGGTCAGACTGGATTGTTATGCCCCCCAAACCATAGACCCCCGTTAACAGTGTTAACAAGGAATGTGTGACACAAACAATCATATGCACCAGGAATACAGACAGAACAGTAGACACTGTTGGACATGGGTCCGTCTGACCCCCCCTGTTGTTTTGCTTGGGACGGCACTCTATATACATTTCCACAAAACAGAGCTTGAGGTGGTAAAATGGGAACAGGAGACAAAGAACCTCTGTTGGATGTAGCCCAAGAGACTGCTTGGCATTTTGTAGTTAAGATACCGGAAATCCCAAATAAGCTTATGCAAGACGTTGGACCGTGTCTGGACAGGCTGGACTGACTTTTGGATATTCTGCACTTCAGTGGCCTGGCCTTTTGGTCCATTGAGAAGTCGAAAGTACTTGATGGTGTGGATCGGCTCCAGAAAGATTTTACTATGGTTTTTAATGGTATCTAGTGGGGTAACCAGATACCACTTCCTTTGCTACACTGTCCAGGACAGGAACTTCTTGACGGAGACATATTATACAGACTACAGTGAGATGCTCTCAGCTGCTGTCAGTAAGACAGTTAGACAGAAGACACTGAGACAGAAAGAACCAGCTATGGTTAATGCTTTCATGCTGCATCCCTTGATCCATACGTCCCTTTACCTACCTAAATTTTTGTCCCTGCGTCAATGTTTTTGTCCCTGAGTCTTTCTGTCACTGCTTGTTATGTCCTTGCATCCTTTTATCCTGTCCCTGTCCATATGTCCTTGTGTCAGACTACCAAAACTTTACCAGCCAAACATAACCATGAAACTCTCCCTCTTTGTCTCCACCTTCACTGCCAACTCTGGAAAGTTAATTTGTGACAGTAGGTCCGTCTCCTTCGCTCTGCACGTGTTTTTTCAATTAGCTGAGGCTCCTGTACACTATTCAGAAGAACATTTGGGAAACCATAATTCTCATGGCCCTCCACAAAAACTAATGGAAACTCACTTAAGATTTTTCCGGGGGAGGTTTCAAAAAGAGCCATTACCCCAAGAGGGGAGCGAGGGGGTTGTTGTATTCATCCCAGGGCTGAAGGGATGAATTTGCCAGAAGATTAGACAGACGAAGGATGGGTGGAGTGATGAACAGATGGAGATGACAGAGAGGTAAAACTTGCCTTTCTAAGGTACAAAGAGGATGAACGGACGAAGAGAAACTTTGGTCAGAGGTGAGTGGGGGAGGTGAATGAGTGCACGGATGGAGAGATTTTCCTCAGAATGCAGATGAAAGCTGGCCGGTCCGGATCTGGAGCGGGCCGCAGGGAGAAGGGACATATCCAGAGGACTCAGATCAAAGGAGAGAGGCGGCTGAGAGACAGATGACAGACTGTCCCCTCCCTTCCATCCCCGAGTCTCTATTTACACAGATGAGTTTGAAAATCCTTCAAGATTCTGTCCATCAGCAAAGCAAATACACACACACACACACTCATATAAACATGCTAATGCAAATTCATTCATACACACCTGACAGTGTGATCAATTCTCACAAATGTTTACACGTGCACATGTGTGTATACACACAGACAGTCAGACTTATATACATTCCACATTTTGACTTAAGCACACCCTATACACCAAGTACACACATACCTAAAATATATACATAACATAAACATTTGCGTAGCCTGCACAGTTTTAGCTAAAACTTCTCTAATACAAGAAAAGTGTAATTGCACATTTTACATACTTCTCTTCACTACAATACGTAACATGAAGTAAACCACAGCACTGACATGCAAATCAATTTCTCCTCTAGGCTGTCACAAGTACAGTAATCAGCAAAATAGTGTGCCTGCTTTTTTAGATCTTGACTTAAAACAGACAAACACTTAAAAAGCTGCCTAAAAGTGCATATTTTGAGTGCATATGTCTATTTATGTGTCAGTATGTGAGGACACAGACCCCCCATGCTGACAGACAGACAGACAGATGCCTACTTTCAATAATAACATTAACATTGGCATTGCAATGACAGCATTGGCTCTTACCTACATGCTTGTGAAGTCTGGGGAAGTGAGAGGTTCATATCTGCCGCTGCAATTCCTCTGCTGCACGTTTAGACCCAGAGGACAGAGAGACAGAGAGAGAGAGAGAAAGAAAGAGAGAGAGTGCAATGGAGCAGCGCAGCCCCCAGTCCCGGCACTCCAATTCTACGTTCTGAGGATGAAAAGAGAAGTCTGCATTACCAGCTGGAGACCACGCCTCCACCTCTCCCCTCTTCCCTCCCCTCCGCTTCCCTCTCCCTCCCAGCCAGTAGCAGGATGCAAAGTTTGTCCCAGCCAAGAGATCTGCCAAAGCAAACCTTCAACCACAAGCGACTGCCAGTACAGAGAGAGAGAAGGCTATGACAGATCTAGTCGAAGGGAGCACAATAAAGGGGCTAGAAGCACTTTTTGATCAGTGTTGTTGAACTCATTTTAATTAAGGCTTGCTGTAGGAAACGGCACTTCAAACAGACTGTGGGTTTATGGGAAGGCACGGCTCGGAGCACATACACATTTGCGCATGTGCCATCGTCCTCTTCCATGCAGCACCGGTGCAAAAAGGGATATGTTGCATTACTTATGAGTCAACTTTGAGTTTCCCCTCTCCCTCTTGTCATCTGTCTCTTGCTTTCCGTTCGCTGCCAAAGCGAATGTTATCCATGGCAGTCAAGAAAATCACTCTTTTTAGGAGAGCTGCATGCCGTCTGTAATTATAAGTGGGGTTGGGCATGAAGTCTGCTTACAATCCCGGCTCCGATACCACAACACACACACACACACACACACACACATACACACGCCCTAATGGGAGTGCGAGCCAAACCAAGCCAGTGTGCTCACAATCCTCTTCTCTGAGGCACAGCTTGACAGTTAAGACTATATTTTTAGCATATCCAAAACCTTTTTTATTCATTCTAAAATTTTCATGGGAGAAATTGTTTGCCTTGAAAAGATACAATGACAGCATTCATGGCAAAAATTACAAAAACAAGCAAAAACATTTAATTCTGTTTTCCTAAAAACACCAGTCGCATCTTTCCCCACTTATTTCTGTGCGCATGTATTACAGAGCTATTTTAAAGTGGGTGTTTAAACTTAAACTCTTTAAACTAAACTGGGATTATTTTAACTAGGTTACCGTTATGTAAATGAAATCTGGGGTTGAAATGAAAGCAAATGTCCTGCTACCGTGATGTGTCAGTATGCGGCTGTGCCTGCAAAATTCTTATTTCATCCAAAATGCATGCAGCTGTTTGTTTGCATTGCTGTCATGGAAACGGAAATCAAATCATACAACTTTTAGGAACAAAAGCTAGACTTGAATTCAGAGCCAAAATGAAGGTAGAGATGTAATTATGATTTATGTTATGTTTTATTATCTGAAAGATTTATCAGTGTTCTGTTTATAGCTGTGGCAGTGAAACACATACAGTGAAATTTAAATGAGAAGAACAACAGCCAGAGAGCCAGCGGCAGGCAGTTGGAACTTGTCAAGAAAATATAAAAACTTAATTTAATTTCAATTTAATTTATTTAAAGTTAAATAAAGAATAAGAAACATGGGGAGGATGAAAGGAATAGGGAAGAAAAACTAACTAAGCTTCACAATAGCAATTGTTCTTAAAAGACAAGTTTTAAAGGGGAAAAATCTCATGTCTACTTCCTTCAGCACAGCAAGAATACTGCATGTACTTCATTTCCTCACCACAAGAGGGCCCTTGAGCAGCTTGTGCATTTATAATCCTGTAGGAAAGTCTTTCAGTCAAACTGTTTGCATTGGAAGTTACAGAATTGGCAGTGAAGTATAAAACAAACCAAACAAACTGTCTCTCCCCTTCTGTCTTGGCCAAAAAAGACTATGTAGGCCACAGTAGACTTGAAAATCATTTTATGCTATGGATTATTTATACATTAAAACAATTTTAATGAGAACCCTATATAGACATTTATGTCTTAAACATAATAATGTCTTTAATATAAGTGATTCAACACTAAGAAACAACTTGCAGAGATATAATTCTTCCCAGGTTTGATGATCATGTTATACCTGCCACTAACTGAATTCCTGATTCTGGCTGACACATTTGTATCTTCATTATGAAATCTGGTCTTCAAATTTATCGCCTTGATTTTGCTTGAATCTGCCTTTTTAAGCATAATAATAAGCTAACTGATATGAGAGCTGGAGTTATGGCAAGTTTTTCTGAAACAGACAGATGCAGACGGTAACTCTGGTTGATTTATGCAGTTATAAACTGTGATTGAGGGGACTTGTGACATTTTAGCTCTAATGCCACTGACTTTTAAGAGAATGATGATTTGACCATGTGTGCTACATGACTTGTGCCAGTTCACTAGCAGTGTGCATGTGTGTATAACCAAAACAAAAAAAACAAAGAAATGCAAAGTCCAGCAAGGCTCTTGTGTGACAAATATCTAAGCCATCAATACATTTGGAGGCACTACAAACTGCAGCTGTTTTATCTGCATCTGGGCCAGCTCTTAAAAGGATAAGTGTGTGAGTCATGTGACTGATTTCCTGTGTGTTATTCTGGAAGGTTTGTCTGTTAAAGTGCATATAAACAGATGATAGTGAGTTATGGATGGTGCTGGAGATATTAAGAGGTCAGAGTGTTACGATAGTCTGTTTGGATGAGCTCTGCCCTGAGGAAAGCCATAACTAAGCTGTCGATTTTGAAATGTTTCACAGTCAGGGAAAGGAATGGCCAATTTCAACCAGTAGTTCCATGTATGAAGTCTGAGGGGATGTGTTCTCCTGCAAGGATGCTCGACGGGTGGGATAAGATTTGGGGAGTTGCGTCAAAACAAACCAATTTAAAATTGTTGTTTAGCTGACACTTTTATACATGTAACCATGTACAGTCACTCTAGAGCAAAGTGGAGTCAGGTTGGAGTTTAATATAAATAAGGCTATAAATGTAGAGTTACCAGCCATGAGCTTTAACCGCTAGCCTTCACCAAGACCAGTTATTAGCTTAAAATAAATAAGGAATAAAGGGCTGCACTTATTTGACCTGGTCTTGACTGTAATAAACTTGTAATGAACTTATTTGAACTGGTAACTAGCAACTAAATACAGTGAAAATTACTGTGCACCACATCACAGAGAACTAACAAAAGCTTTCACCAACGCTGAATACTGAGGGCCATATTCTGCAAAGGGACTTAAAACAAAAAAGGCAACTTTTTACAGCTATCTACCATTGTTGCTTGTTAGACTGTAAAATATAATTCTAGTAAGATTTCTGGAAAAAGCCATGGCACGCTGTGCAACATCAAGGGTCTTTTATGTCAGACTGTACCATACATATGGTAGCCAAGACTTTTGTCCCAGTTGTCCTGTTGAAAGCTTGTAGGAGCAGTCACTGCAATGACAAATTTTCAAGAATGCCAACAGTCTCAGAAGCTAAGATTCAATGCAAAGCCATTTAATCAGCAATCTGTGTATGGCACACTAAGGCTGCATCTAAAATCAAAAATAGTATGTAAAAAAAGAGTAGTATGTCTGAATTCAAAGTATTCATAAAACTGTAAGTGAAAAGTGCACGGATGACTTACTACTTTCGTCTAGATTCTGAAGTGCAAATGAAATGGACATTGTCCTATACCAGAGGTGGCCAACCTCGGTCCTGCAGAGCCACAGTCCTGCAGAGTTTTGCTCCAACCTTGATAAAAACTGCCTGTAGCTTTCTAGTAACCCTTAGACCTTGATTGGCCCGTTCAGGTGTGTTTGAGCTGAACTCTGCAGGACTGCGGCTCTTCAGGACTGACGTTGGCCACCCCTGTACTACATACTATGAAGCCACTGGAAAGGATTTGTGAATGGCATTGAATCAACGCAACTGACACTGGCAGGTCACATGATAATGGCAACATGACAAATGTAGTACATCTGGATTACATTTATACTACACACATTAATACTATATAGAGCTTTTTTAGCAGTCAAAATGTATTTACTTGTTTAAAGGAAGTACCTCAGTAGCCAAGCAGCCTAAGACTGCCGATTTTCCCCTGCGCCAAGACAAATGGTTTATGATCCCTGAAATCTGTCTTGGTCAGCAACACTGTGGCCAAAAACATACAGTTTGAACCTAGCTTTAGCAAGGTATCTTAAGTGTGGCACTCACATACCAAAACCACTGTTAAAGGTGTTGCCAGGCTTCACAGAAGAATGCAGCACATTACCTGATTATTCTTTAGAATTGCCTTAGTCTTCCAGGTTTTGGAAAGTGAACAAAAACTACTGGAGATCCCAACAAGCAAACCCATGACCACCGTCAGTAGTAGGTACTTCTGCCTTGCATGGAAGGAAAAAGTGGCTCTTATATTTGCCCTCTAAACAAATCTGATGGGTTGTCAGTAACCTCAAATCAATGCAAGTTGTAACCAGTATAATGTCAGGAGAAAAGAATCTCTCTCAGCAGGCCATTACTCACTGCATGGAGAACTCTAACAGGACAGTCATGACATCATCAGAGACACCCTGATGTGAAAGCGATTACGAGCAAGACCATTCAAGATCTTCTGCAGATACCAGTCTGGAGCCTCAGATACACAGTAACACTTTCTATTCTGTGAAACTCCTGTATAAGCTACAGTTCAAAATGGGGTTTCACAAGTACAAGAACAGTTCAGCCCATCTTGACAGCATTACACTGGCTGCTTTTAAAACTTGTATAAATGACACAATTCTGTTGCCAGATTAACAAAACTCTAATGATCAAATGTTACAACATCCAAGAGATCTCACAACACTCTATTGTCCATAACATCATCTACGCCAACAGGATCCAAGTCCAGTTCCAAACCAGTTCCAAGTACAAATTATGGATGACAAACAATTTGAAACAAATGTAAGGAATTCCAATGTGCAGAAATCAGACACACTCTTAAAATTTAAGCCAAAATGAGTAACTTTTCATGTATTTGGTTAATGCAACTCTTATACAACAGTAATTACTCTCTGCACTCAGAGACGAACAGCTGTTTTGGAATCCAAAGGAACAAACTGTCTGCCCGACACTTACTCAAGTTTGTTATGGTGGGTTGCCATGGTCTCAGGGAGTTGCCCCCTGCCTCAAATATTTGCCAGCCTGACATAATTAGGTCTGCTGGAGTTGTCCTGGTGCACGGCTGGAGACCCAAACTAATTAACTGTCTTGCAGTGTAATTACCTAAACATTTGACCACATCTCCTCCCATCTCTGTAGGAAACCTGCCCTTGAGGTCCATCCAGCCTCACACAGCTGCCTGTGCCAGTAACATCAAGTGTGTTTGAGTTAACTTCTTGATGCCAGCACCCCACACATGGACTTGCTAGCTAGAACACTCGATATTCCCTCCATCTCCAGCCACCAACCACCACGCAAACAGAGTGAATAGCAAATGGCCCGCAAAGTTATTCATACAATGAACTCTAAATAAACCCCAAGTCCAATCATTTTATCACCAATGACTTTACTTCTTAAACTAGCTATAGTAAAAATCCATTCCATTTATGACTTAAGTGAACTACAACTGTATGTCCTTTTTTTATTATAACTTTTTTAATCATATAAACTAGCTTGCCCAACCATTTTAGTGCACTTTATTTCCATTGTAAAATGACATTCTCTGAAATCATACCCATATTGCATTATGACTTGACCTTAGTTACCCATATTGCAAATGTAGTCCCATGTTGTTGTCAACTTTTAAAGTTAAATGAGTTAAAGGTTATAGTATTATTTTTATTTTCTAATGTTCTTATTTATACCTTTGCAATAAATTATACACAGGCCTCATTTAATCCAAGTGAATAATGTTACATGGAAAACTAAGGCTAATTCATTATTGACATTCTAGAGGCCCTTGTGTTGGTGAGAAAAGAATTAAAGCAAGTTGGAAGAGAGAATGATCCAGTGCATATATAAATACTAATACTCAAATTCCGCCTTACTCTCCAGCTAAAGTTTGAAAAGATTTTACCTAACCCAATAAAACAAACAGCCCTAATGCACCACAAATACACAATACCTGGACTTTCTTTTAAAACATTTAAGTTTTTTAATGAAAAAATAAATTTAGGAAATCACGAGCTTACATAACATTGGATTCATTGATTATGCAGCTGAAGTGTAGGTGCAAAAAAATCTGCATGATTTATTGAAGGTAATTGACCACAGTTTATTTTCTCACATTAATGTAACTCTGACACTTCAGTTTAATGTCACTTTGGCTTAAAGGTGTAACAAATTCAAGAGGAAAACCAGGACCTCTAATTCACAGTAATGATTTGGTTTGGCCGGTGACAAAAATGCCAAGATTGTTTTGGCAAGAGATGATGCAAACCAAATGCATTCTAACATTATTGGTACAGTCCAAGTAAAATCAGTATTAAAGTTAATACGCCATGAAGTTTGCTTTATAAGAGAGATTACTCTGGATTTTCAGTATGAGAAGGTATAAACCACTGGATTTCTTGACATGCAAAATTTTAACTTCACCAGGGCATTTCCATTAACAACAGTGCAGTGATTTTTTTGGGGTCATTTACATGTTAGCATATTGTACAGATTTGGTGAGACTGAGAAAGAGAGAGAGAGAGTTATGGAAGGGTGTTGAGTCAACATTACCCCCTCTAAAAGAGCCCATTCATGACAGACCATCTTGCATTCTGCTACTATTTACAACAGTTCAGGGTTTCTTTTAACTTCTGTCTTCACTGGCGTTTTCACAGTAACCTCACCCCACAGCAAACTCGCTCCAGAGCACTCAGCACACACACACACACACACACACACACACACACACACACACACACACACACACACACACACACGACACTATCACACAACAGGATCAGTTTAGTCTCAGCAGTGTGGATATTAGACTTAACCAAACCATAATGTCAATAATGCTGAGAGGAGACAGACCCAGTCTTTTCACTACCCGTAATTCCATCACATTATTGGAAAAATTTAGCTCAAGAGTGACTCAAATAAGAGAGATTCTGAACAATTTCTATGTGGCCTATTCCATGCATTATAAAGGTGTTCATAAGAACATGAAAATCCATGCAGTCTGTTATAATACTCATCTATTCATGACTGCAACATTGGAGATTAGAATTCATTTTACATACAACCTTGATTTGCTAATGTCTATTGCTATCAGCAGTCTGTCATATCAGTGGCATTCTCATTCTAGAGAGCATTTGATTGGTTGACAATTTGGACACGCCCATGAGTGCATGATGAGGTTTCATTTTAAATGCATATATCTCATAACATAAATTTGGCCCCACAAAGTCCAATTCTTGCATCCAATTCTTCCAAAATTAATGCAATTCTAAAGGCCCTTTCATGTGCTCAAAAAAGCATCAAGGTACAGCAGTATAAACAGAGATGCACTTCATGCAGAACACAACATTCAAAGTTGAAAATTTTTGCTGCTGTGCTGTGACCTTTCAAAGCGCAACTGATGATTACCAGACAATTTACACATCATTTTGTGAGCAGTAAATTAGGACAATTTACATTTTTGGGTAAACTATTCCTTACTAGGTGAACTGCATTTTTCATACAGGCGATTGTTGGTCTGTAACATTATTGCATTGGCAAGATGGGAATCTGTTTGGGTGTGCACAAGTACAAAACACATCCATACATTTTTCTTTTTACTAACAATAAATATGTCCAGCGATGCATTTTTAAATTCAGTCTCATTTCATGGAATCTAGGCTGCGTCATCAGTATAACGGTATTACTACTTGAGATTTCAGGACCATTTTAAATAGTTTGGTTCTTATTTTGGGCTTGTAACAGCTGCTAATTTTAGCTCTGTAAACTGCAGATGTGTGTGTGTGGCCTAAAAATGCGAAGAGAAAGGGATTTTGGAGCAAACAAGCCAAAAGCGTGTTAACCATTGAACCCATTTCAAGGCTTCTTGGATTTTCTAGAGCCCACGTAAATAATAGACACAGAGTAAGTCTTTGAGTACCACCACACCCACTGCAGTCAATTTAAGAGAGTGCCTTCACGAGAGAAAAAAAAAACATTCTGTATGACAGTCAACTACATACTGTATACACACCCACATATATACTCAAAAAATGTATTGAGGCAACTGGCATTTGGTGAAAAGAAATGGCTTGAGCTTATGGACGATATGCTCACCCATCAAACACGGCATCACTTTTTTAAAAAGATACATATGTTCAAGATTTATTTTAAAAATACCAATTTCTAGTGAACTTGCCCCAAGTGTGGTTGATATTATCTATGTACAGTATATGCTGTGATATCACACCTGTTGATTTACTGTGACATCATCAAACAGGCATCATGCCTCCCAAAAACTACACAAACCATATAGATGTGAACTCCCAATCTTCATCTGTCTCCCAGAATCATACAGGATGTGTATGGACTCACACACACCGCCTCCAGTAGGTCTGTGTGTGGGTATGTGGTAACAATGGTCTGTGGGTTACTGCCGGCAGCTTTACCTCGTCATCCACATAAACCTTTAATATGAGACCTTTAAACTGCAATCCGGCATCTGAAGGCACTGCACCCTGTAATTGACCTTAAAAATACTTTCTGAAGAGGTCGGAGGCAATGTCATTGGCCAAAGGCCCATGCGGTAGCTGCCCTGCCAAAGCCCAGAGGAGCCTGGGAAGGCATCGGAGTGTATATATAGTGCACTGTCCTTTGAATGGGAACAAGAGACGTACAAATAATGCCAGTTTGCGCATAAAACCGCTCGTGTTCTTCCTGAATTGTCCTGTATGGAGAGACACTCTTGTTTCTCCCAGGGGGCACCACGTCTGTAGAGTTAAATTCATCAAACGTGGCCTTGAGTTATCATAAGTCAAGCCTTCATTTCAATAGACAACTATTCATTTCACACGGGCACTGGAGGCAAAGTAAAGGTCAGTTCAAGTCTCATATCTCTTTCATGGCATGTGTGAACGCAACGCCTCATATTTGCAAAAGACAAAATAGATTAAGAAAGGCCATAAACCACACCTTAAATTCCACAGCTTCCCTGTCAGGCCGTTATATTATTCTCCATTACACAGTTTGTGGAACAGCTTATACATTTGAAATTGGAAGCACTGTGTAAAAGTAGAATTTAATAACCGGGTGAATCTCACGAAACCTGTCAAGAAAGCAGGCCTGGGTCATAATTCACCCCCCAAATTAAATAACCAAAGGAATTATAAAAATACATGTTTTAAAGAAAATGAAGCTATTTTACGGCCTCACAGGCAAGATCACTGGTGGGGGTTTTTCTCTCTCTCTCTCTCTCTCTCTCTCTCTCTCTCTCTCTCTCTCTCTCTCTCTCTCTCTCTCTCTCTCTTCCAAGCACTAGTGAATTTTGAGATTTTGGCCCATTTTCCGTTCATAACTATCAGAAGCCTTTCGGACTTGTGCAAAGATAACATTCAAAATAGACATTTAAGTGTTTATTTTATTGCACTTTAAGTCAGTAGATTTCAATTACAATACACATCTTTAGAGGCCGTTTTCTCAAAATGGTTTATATAACTTTTTGTTTCTAAAAAATATGGTAATTTTTATCTGTAAAACCATAGATTCTAATATGGCAACAAAATGAAAAGATTTTTACCTGGCTTCATGCAGTGTCCAAATTTCTGAAATGATAATTACAGCTTGTTTTATTAGATAATGTCATATTTTAGAAAACTTGCAATACAATGTAAAACAATTGTCTTGATGTACAGGGATTAATCAGCCGGGTCAAGTATGGGGATATCTATTAGTTAAACGTTTGGCTGTTTTTTTTTTTGTTTTTTTTTTAATTAATTTATTTATTTTATTGTAATTATTCACATAATCGTAATTTAATCATATATACATTTTTTTAATCGTAATTTCCCCTCTGATTCTCATTACTTAATGCAATTATTTGATTAAATACATATTTATAATGTAATACAGATTTAAATAAAGTCTTTGTAGTACTGCCTTTAATTCATGGTAGTTAAATCAAAAACTGCATTTAATTATTATTATTATTAAATACTGTAATATGAATGAATGAATGCATGAATGAAATTTGGATTTTTGATTTGTTTGTGTGGTTCACCCAACCGCACTTTGAGATGTCATAATAAATAACTGACATCTTGCGTAATTGCTTAGTTTGCTCATAACAACGATGTCCTCGTTTGATTGGGTTATTATTACGCCTCTAGCGGGACAACAGGAAGAGTGATGGCAGATATGATTTACTTGTAAGGAACTTTCTGGAATCATTTGGAAAATGCCCAAGTTACACTTCCCTTAAGGCTACGTGAAATGACAACAACAAATACTTGATCTTCTTTGACTTTGATCCTTTGCAAAGGAGGGAAAAATTCCAGAACTTCCCAAAGCAGTGCTGCAGGTTTTCCATGCTCTCTGGCGACAGTTTCAGTGGACCGTCACATCCTTGCCCAGATGGGCCGAATGCGGCTGTCTGCCCGTCCTTAAAGGACACAGAGTTCAACTCTATAATTTGGTTCAGATGAGGTAAAGCAATATTTCTAGATTAATACAAGCCATATTTCTGTAGAAACTATTCCCCCCTTTTTTCTCCCCTCTTCCCTGCTTTTTTCCTCTTCTTCCCTTCATCTTACATGTCCAAAGACTTTCTTTGGCTCAGGATGAAAGGGAGGAGAAAGATTGTGACCAAGAGAGAGAAGAGAAATGAACACTGGTCTTTTTGAAGGTTACACAACACATCCTGTTCACCACTATTACGGTTCTCTTCAAAATACTATAACTGTGATTATGCTAAATTTTTTGGTTGACAGTTGACATCAGTGTTAAGCTGCTTAAATGCAATCATATTTTACACCTTATCACTTTGCAATGCATCCTTGTGCGGTTATCACACAAGGAACCCATTATATGCACTGTTTTACTCTACTAACATGTTCTTATTGAAGACTCCAATGCCTTTTTCTTAGCTTTAAAAACACACATGGATAGTTCATCAAGTTTAATTCTATACTTATTTAATGTAATAAACCAATAAAGTTGCTCCAAACTAGGGCTGGACTATATGGCCAAAATTTTTATGACGATATATTTCTTAATTTCGGTCGGTGCAATATAATTTCCGGTAACGATATGAACAATATTAAAAAAGCCTTAGAAAAACTTCCATGAACACCCTCAATGGATGTCTGAACCTACAATCTTGCAACAACAAAAGCATGTGTTGCTGGAGACAGGCTTACTGAAAATGCAATTTTTTCTCTGGCAGCAGGTGGCGCTTTTGGAGCAGCAGAAACAGCAGTTTCCCTGGTAACGGCTGTAAACAAAGCAGCGCTGTGCTCATAAACACTGCTTTATCTGAAAAAATTAAAATGACATTTAAACTTTTCTGGAGACAGCCGGTTCCCTTCAAAGATTCATTCACATCCACGCCGCATTTTGGTTTTGAAATGTGCACTGCTCATGTTTATTCAACAAAGTCAAACTGTCAAAGCCTTTTGGAAAATCTATTTGTGGCGGTTGGTGCCGATATTGTGGTGGGCCGCCACAAATAAATAAGTGTATGAGAAACACTGGTAATGTATATTGAAATATCGTAAATGTGTTTAAAAATCATATCAATGTTACTGAAAAAAATTATATCGCTATATATATATTGATATTGAATTATTGTCCAGCCCTACTCCAAACTCATGACATTCTTTCTACAGTAGAACACAAAAGAAGACTGATACTATCAAGCTTCAAAAAGGACATAAAAGCATTGAATCATTTAGGCTGGATTTGTGAACAACAGATTCATTGAATCATTTGAGTTGTCTCAAAGGAACCATTGGTTACACTTTACAATAAGGTTCATTAGTTTACATTAGTTAAACTGAACTAAGAATGAACAATACTTCTACAAGATTTATTAATCTTACTTAATTTCAGCATTTCTTAATGTATTAATTATTAATGCATTTATTAATGGATTAATGCAAAAGTGAGCTGGTCATGCCGGCGATACCGTCAACACCAGGGAGTTAAAATCAAAGGTTGTGCTTGTTAACATTAGTTAATGCACTGTGAACTAGCATGAACTAACAATGAATGACTATTTTCATTGACTAACATTAACAAAGTTTAATAAATACTGTAATATTGTCCATTGTTTCTTCATGTTAGTTAATACATGAACTAATGGAACCTTATTGTAAAGTGTAACTGAATCATTTGCTAACAAATCAAACATCGCATTCAATGTTCATTTTGAGTGTAGGTCTTCTTTAAAATGTAAAAGCACAATGTTTATTTCATTACCTCTAATATTACAAGAATAAGATTTAAAATTGGTAAAATAGTTCAGCTAATTTTTCTTTGTTTATGTAAAGTTGTATATGCATTTATAAAAGGAAAAAATATCTGTCTGCTGGATTTCAGAAGAAGTCAATAATAATAATAATAGTAGTAGTAATTATTATTTTCACACACAGCACTGGTGTCACTGGTTTTTCAAACATAAGGTAAGTGAAGTTCATCAGAACATGAGGGATAGTTATCCTCAATTTGTAACTTGTGGTTAACTTGTTTACTGTTGAATTTAGAGGCAGATGCTATTGCTGTAGTTCAGAAAGTCGTATTTGTTGTTGTTTTTCTTACACTGGCCCGTAATGAAAGCATGAATGCGAGCAGTGTTGAGAATCAGTTGGCTAAACTGAAGTAATAATTGAATCCACTGCTTAGCCTGACACGATCCATTCTGACTGGTACAGCATGTGACGTTTTCTCAGACTGTGTGTCGAATAAATCTGATGAGGTACTGAAAGGACAACAGAGACAAAATATGGCACATGGATCATTTTTGAGCATATTAGCTCAGCGGAGCCTACCGATTTGTCCCCTAATCCCGTTTGTTTTGTTAAAAAAATTGTCTTCGTTTTCAACAGCAATAAATAACAGCAGTCGGGTTTGGAACGACATGAGGGTGAGGAAATAATGACAGAATTGTGTCATTTTTTGGGTGATTTACCCCCTTAAAAATTTAGTTTTTTGCCAAAATGTCCCACGTTAAATAGTAATTAGAAATAAATTTTGTATTTTGTGATGTGTGAGGTGTGACATGTTGAGCTAACTGGCGAAAGCATTTTTTCTTCTGCCTTATCAGCACGGTTTCAGGCCAGAGCCCAAGCTGTCCATTCATCTGTCTGTGATAAACGAATATAACAAGAGTTTTCCTATTGCCACTCGCATTTTCACTGGTGCTCCATCAACTCATAGCATATTTTTTCTGGATCTGTCCTGTGTTTGCGGACCCCATAGCATGGCTGTGACGTCAGATTTGGGTCTCTCATTGGATTAGGTCTCTCACCAACAACTCTAACTGCAACCAACATAACTTTGTCTTTTAAACGGGACCACAAAATTAGAGGTGAATCAGCGCTGGCAACCATGTTATTATATAATTTTCTTCCTCCTTTTCACCAAAATGATTTCAATTGATCTACATTTCCATGAAATCAAACCAAAGTTTGGAATATATGGCCCCACATCTTGAAGACGGTATATCTAACTTACCATCTAACAAAATTTGAGGCCTCAGGTTTTTTCCCCAGTCTGTCTCTCTTTGGTGATAAAGCTGTAATTTTTCAGATGCTCATCCCACAAAATTGCATGGAGAGATGTTCCCATTTTTTGGTTCGTTGGAGAGACATATTAAGCAATAGACTTCTAAAAACATCTTCTAAAGGACAGCTGTAATGTTCGTGCTGACTCGTACATTAGATGTGACCTAAAAGATGTTACATTTGTCCACTTAGGCTTAGATCGCCAGAGGTTTGAAGACATGCTAAATTTGCAGAGTCCTGTTATACAGTAGATCAAATCTTACAGATGGCCCGCAAACTTGTTCAACCATCTATTAATTTGTAACTCACCCTCTGCCAAAACAATAATTTGGTTTCTGACATAAACATTCATAAGCACTCAAAATCATATGAAAATATTTAGAGCTGGAAAATGTGATTTGTACGGTGGCCAGGAGAGCTCAACGCACTGCATCTTCAGAAAACACATGCAAATATAAAAAGCACCAGCAAATCAAGAAAACATCTTCATCAGTTTGACAGCAGGTGCTGCAAATGCTCACAACGCAAACAAATAAAGAAATGCTTTGAAAAGCCTGTGCTGTTAAATTGATGAAGTTGTTTTCTTAATTTGCAGGTGTGTTTTTCTGTTTGCAGTGTGTTTCGTTATTTGGTTGTGTTGTGAGCATTTGCAATGCATGTGTTGTCAAAGTGATGAAGTTGTTTTCTTAATTTGCAGGTGTTTTTTGTATTTGCAGTTTGTTGAGCTCTCTCGGACACTGTAGATTTGTTGTGTCACATACTTTCAGTTCATCTCTGTTACTGCAAACAAAACATTGTTTTATAGTTCATTTCAATTAAATCTTCAATAGACATTGCCTAACCTAACTACAGACTCCAGAGAGAAAATCTCTGCATGTCATTTAACTTGCAGTTTGGGTATTAATGGTTTTAAAGTTAAACCTCAATGGCAATTTCTCAGTTGGCGCATATAAAATTTGAGATCTTCCATCTTTTATCATCAGAAGTTTTTGAGCCAATCACCTGTTGCGATTGTTAATGTTATGTGGCTATGGCAAATAATTCTTATAATTCTTACTATAAATGATTACCCGCTTTAACATGGAGACAATCAAAGCGCGTAAAGGTTTTAGAATATCTTCAAAGAGCAAGAAAAGAGCTATAATCAATCAGATCTTTTAGGAGATCTGGCAAGAATGAAGACTCAGAGCAGCTTTCACATAATCCTTGTTTAAACTGCATAATCATTGCTTAATCTCACTGGGAATCAAACCCAAAACTACTTGAGCTATTAATGTCTACAATTAATTCAGCCATTAATAACAATTTTAAGTTTATTTAAACTTGGTTTCGTAATAAAAATTTCAGCATTATGTCATGTACTAACCAGTAGAGCAGGGAGTCCATTAAAAAAGAATCAAATCACTGATGCATTCAGGCGTTTCAAGAGTTGACATCAAAGGTGAGAGATGATTTTATTCAGGACAAATGACTCCACTGAAGGATCTAACATGTCCAGGTGTCCATTAGATCGATTTCTGAGTTACTGCACATCCCCAAAAAGCCTTGGGAGCTGGTAGCAGAGTTATTTTAGTATTATTTATATACCATCATTAGCTTTTATTTGTATATTTTCAATTTAAGTTTCATTTTTAGTAATTGGTTTTGTGATTTTGGTTAGAATTTTTGTTTTAAATATTATTATTTAGGTTTCATTTATTTTTATTTCAGTTTAAGTTTTTATTTATAACCAGTTATTAATAATAATGTTGTTTTTTTTTTTTATTTTTTTTTATATTAATGTTTTTGTTTGTAGAGGGGATTTTGATTCCTTGGATTGACTAAAATCTTTTGATTCAGTTCAACTCAAAGATTCATTCAGATTTGTTCACTGATTGATTCAGCAATTTAGTAGATTGCATCATTGCATATCAATCATTGACTCAACAGATTCATTCAAAAGAGTTGTTCACGACCACAGCACAATTACAGCACTAATCAAGAGTATTGGCCTGGAATTGACTCTTGGAACTGTAATCGTTTCTAACAGTTCTAAAGTCCCTCAGGAAAAATGTTGCTATCTTGGAAATTAAAAGGTGGTGGTTTGGTAGCAGGATGTGGAACACAGCCAGTGTATCTACTTCAAATTAACTGATTACAATCAACAACAAAGATCTGTCTTAAGATACAGACATCAGCTATTAATGGAGGAGTTTTACTGATAGCGATCTACAATACAAAAGTAACAGGATACCAGTGCAGAACAAAGCTCAGGCTTGATTTGTGGCCTGCACAGCAGCAGACGCTTGATGCATGGCTGCATATGTGCGCACATGTTCACAGGAATCTGCTGGCACGCTGTCATTATGGCTGGATATGTGTGTAAACATGTGGCAGCAGAGAGAGTGTCAGTACTGGCAGGAACATCTGAGCTGTCAACGGAGGCTCCCGATCACTGAGAGCAAGATAGCAAGAGAAATAAAACAGCTGGCATTATTACGGCATTGTCAAAACAGAAGTGCTCGCGGGAGGACTGCCAGCAGCCATCAGTACGCTACAGGAAAACCCAAATCATCCGCACACTCTCGCTGGAAGAAAGGGTGACGACCTCTGTGACCCCGGGGTCGTGTGCAGGGGAGGAGACTGATAGGTGGGCCGCTTCAGCTTTGTACAGTGTGGCAGTGCAGCAGGGTGTTATGGGATACACCTTCAAAATGTTTTTTTGTGGTTGTTGTTGGGGGGATATAAATATATATATATGTGTGTTGTGGGGGATATGTGACTAAGAACTTCTGAAATGGCAAAAAAAAAAAAAAAAAAGTTAAAAAGATGACTTAAGGTGCCAAATTAAGCATGTAATTATGGTTCCCTGAGATGGAATGAGACACTTTGGGGAATGACATCAACATGACCGGTGTCTGAAGCATGTCTGAAGCGCTTCCAAGTTCATTGAGCCATGCAGTTCATTACATCATTAATGGGGTGCCTAGAGGTATAAGAGGTTGCCTGTAATGCACGTCATCAGTTTCGTTGTCAGAAGGAGACATGAAACAGGTAGGCCCAGGGCATGGCAAGGAAACGCAGTGTCAGGGAACCATGGTTACATGCATAACCCAAGACGTTTCCTTTTAAGAGAACCCACACTGCATCCGCTAGGGGACACTTTGGGGAACGAAAATCCTACTATGCCACTCCTCGGTGCATGCCTGACCACCTGCACCAATTTAAAAGGGGCATGCCAGCAACACCCTGAGCTAAAATAACTTGGAGGAAATGGGGGAACCCAGCCGAACAGTAATATAAGGGAGGGGCACACATTCAGCCAAGCTGTGAACACAACTGTCCTCAAACAGCTACGTATGTACCTAGAAACAATGGGCCATCTGCTTGAAACCATAATGCAGGGGAGACATTCCAAAGTATGTGGGATTCAGGTAACAAAATGGGTACGTATGTACCTAGAAACAATGGGCCATCGAGACCGCCCACATATAAAACTCTAACGGGGGGACTGCCTACTTTATAAGGAGGGAAAGCAGGGGGGCAGAACGCTGGTCGCAGCACTTCCTGTCAATCACCTCTCTGAGGTCAGACGAGACCGATCCAAATCCGCTTGTCGCCGATCATCTTTTCAATGACATTTTAGAGCTCAATAAAGATTTTGTGCAGATATTTAAGTCAAGTTCACGTAAACTCTTTTCTGCTGCGGTTGACAGACGTCAGTCATCCTGAATTCAGCATTCAAACTGCACATTGCGTTTGGTTACGGCAGTCAAGGAAATGAAACTCTCTCCAAGATGATTAAATGCTCTTATTATTATACTTGATGTGTAGATATAGATCAGTGGTTGTGCATAAAAGGACTGTATCTTGCTGGTGTGTTAGTGCTGCTTCTAAAGCATGTTACTTTCTACCGGGTGTCTGTTAGAGATCACTACACTGGAGTAGAGAGCACTGTGAATGGTTCTCCATGTGCACAGTAACTGAAATTTAAAACTGTTGAAAGAAAAGGCTCAATAAATGATCACACAGATATAATACACTACGCATGAGTATCTTTGTACTTTGAACTTTTATATGCAGATCGCAGAGCGTTGTTTGTGCTTTTTGCTTTGGGTGCTGTGTCTTTGTGTTGATTGGATGGGATTATTCTGTTTGTGGGGCTCCGTGTAGGAGCATTTCATGTTATAATACTTTTGCGCAATGAAAGATTATTAACACTGCTATTAACACTGTTTTTTTTTTTAAATACTGCGCTGGTATTGGATCGGTATTGGTATTGGCCGATACGCAGAATTTCTGGTGTCAGATCGGGATCGGTCAAAAAATCAAAAAGCGGAGCATCAAGAAGAATGTTTTTCTCTTTCTTCCCAATGTCCGCAAAGTTCAACCATAGATGTCTGGTTCAACCATCGCTCACCCTGGCAGGTTGAGACAACTCAGTACTTACACTCTCCTTGTCATCACCAACCACATCCACATCCTCGCATGATCCTTCAGAAATCATTCTAATATGCTGATTTGCTGCTAAAAAACACGCGGACAGTTAAACACTTGTGCTGTTTCATATTTTTGACATTTCATTGAGATTTCAGGATATTTTTATTAGTTTTTTATATATTGATTTTTTTATTGGTATATTGGTAAACATGAGCGAAAAACGAGGCATATGCGTGATTACTTCTCTGGAGAAAAATGTAAGCAGACAACTTCAGTCACAATCTAATTAGTGATTTTTCAATGCTGTGAATACAAACGCGTAAAGCACATTTGTGGTGAGGTACTCTCGCACATTTACACCAGCGGAATGTGACCTTGCATTGTTGAGCGCATCTGAGATTTATGGAGCTGCTGCAGGGGTGTGCATATGGCAAACAGATGGGGGCATCGTGATCATCATCTTTTCTCCTCTCTTTCTCACATGGTCTCTCTTTTGCCAAATGACTGATTCTAATCCAACAGTTCACCACCTCCCCCAACCAAACATGTCACTCAGCTACAGTATCAACACACACACACACTTGATCCAGCAAACTTGTCACTCAACCCTCCTTTTGTCTATGAAACGCCATCTTCCTTCAGCACTACCCTCGGTGAACTCTTGGAACAATCCCTGTCACCTTCTCACTCTCCTGTGGCTCATCCAACCACGCCACACACTGTGTAACCTTTCAGTCAACCTCTCAGCACCTCCCAGAAGTCAATTTCTCACTGATCCTGCATTAGTTTCCAGTTTTCTCACCCATTTCAAACAAACGCCAAAACCGATCTCTGATCTACAGAAAACTGTGTAAATTTGACGGCAACTGTCTGAAATGTTTCCTTCTTGTGCATGTATTCTTCAACTGGTCGTGAGCGGGTTTGACATCTGTTTAATGACACAAAGTGAGACGAGCCATTTGTGGTCATGCAAATCAGGCTGTTCAGGCTTCAGTGCTTATGGTAACTTAAATATCTGTTATCTTTACAGTGAGTCTAAGGGCTGAAGACAGACAGACCCACCCAGGCGCATCCAGAGTGCCTTCTGATTCCAATTTAGCGCAGCTCTTTTTCCATTAGACACGGCGACCTAAAGGCTAAGACGTCCGGCACGAACTCGGGCACATATGTGCACACAAACACACTGCATTAAACGGACCAAAACATTTACATTCCCTTTATTAGTTTGCCCGTTTCTCAAAAGTGTTTTTTTTTTCTGAACCTCAATTAGGGCTGCATGATTAATCAACATAAAAAACGAAAAACACAATATGGTTTAGTATGACTATCAAACTGCAAAGGCTGTGATTTAATTAAATAATGAATTGTGTGAGTGAAGTGCCTCATTGTGTTATTTTACTCATGATAAGTAGTTAAGCCACAAGTACCCTTGATGGCTTAATGCCTGAAAATAAAGAAATTAACACAGCCCAAAACATTTCTATTGTAATTTCACAGTTTCTTATTCTTATTATTATTATTATATTTTTAAATACTTTTTTTATTTTAGAATAAAATATTAAAATGGTAATATTTTTATTTAGTTTAATGTATTAATAATAATTAATGTTTTCCTTTAAGCCCTAAAGATCAAGATCATTTTAATGCATCTAGTGGCACCAAACAGAACTGCAAAAATAATGAGAGTTTGGTTACATATTTCAAGTGCAAGCTAATAAAATGGCCAGGGAGAAAAAGGACTTTCATTAAAGAAGAAACCCAGGCTATATCTGGTGGCCATATCATCATAAAGACTTGCTTTTTGGGTATGTGTAAACAACTAGGCAGAACACCTCAGTGCTCACATTTCCTTCAGAAAAGATAAAGATCTGGTTTGCTATTACTTAAAATGCAAACACACACTTTAATTTAAACTCACAACCAAGTACTCTCAAACACATATACTGTACACAACGGTTTTGAAAAAAATCAAGTCAGTTCACTCGGCAGCCACTTTGGGAAGTACAACTCCTATCTTATTGAACAGGAAAATACTGAAAGCTCAAAAGCTGCTTGCCAAACTCACATTACAATAACATCTTTGAAACATTGGATGGGACTTTAAAAAAAAAATAACTAGTATCTCACTGGAACTAACATAACACTGGATGGGACTTAGAAATAGATTAAATAAGATTTTCCCATTCAGTGTCATGTGACCTCACAATGGTGCCCTTTATGAGGAGACCCCTCCATGTAAAATACAAGCTACTGATAGCTTGTGTGTTTGTACATCATTTCTGATTTGCACAATTCTGAATTGGGTGAGTGACAATAAATGGCACTATCATTCTTGGAGGCTATCAACAGACTTGGGAAAACTGGACCTTGATGACCGCTTAATGGCAAGCATACGCTTATTACGTCTGATAGTGAGAGTGCATGAATCAAAATTATACATATGTATATATAATTTGCAACAGAAATGTACAATGTAATGTGCAGTGATGTCATGGCAGCTCAGAACTGGCTTAAAAGGGCTAATGACTGTCCCGTCAACTGGGCCAAAACACTCTCACTATGGTCTTTGGGTCAACCTTACTGTGTGTCCACGTCTTTGTTGATGTTCTGGAATCTCCACCCACAAGAACTACATTGGTAATGCATAACCAGAGGCTCTTCCACCTACAATAGTAACCCACCTCAAAAGGATGATTTAGTCAACTATACTACTCATTTTTACGGATTCATGAAAGAGCGTTACAAATACAAGCTTCAGATTTCTGCTTTCAATCCTTTCGAACCATTTGTCTCCTAAGCTTCCATTATGAGTATTTTTACTGTAAACATGTCGCCTCTACTGAGAGTAATCAACAACAGCACACCACAGATACATTGCATACATACTGGGGTGATAAAACCCTGGGATATTTCTTCAACAACTTAACGATTTTAGACCAAAAAAAAAAAAGATTTAAAAACAACAACAAAAAAAAAAGCATATAAATATGTTACAGTGACCGAATTTGTGATTTTTCACATTCCCTCCGCTACGCCTTATGATCTTGGCAGGAGGGCAACTAATTTGGGTGAGGAATGGATAGAGTCTGGAGTCAATCTAGCAGCTCTCTCTCCTTACTTCTTTCTCCTTCCTCTCGCTCCCCTCAGAGCAGGGAGGGGCTCGTATACTTTTACTGCTATCATAATAAACATACAATTGATACAGGAGGTGGGCCGGGCGAGGTTTGATGTTGTAAAGTCAAGTGCCTACAGCAAGCAACAAGCGTAGCAATCACAAAACCCCCAACATCCTCTTCTTCTCTTGTATAGACTACAGTCTGAGTGTATAGACAAGCCAGACATGAGCTTTATGTTTATCACCCTTCCCCTGGAGCGAACGGTGCAAAAAGGCGATTAAACATTTCCTTTATCAGCCAGGCGTGACCAACAAACCTGCATGCAAACATGTCTCTAAACGTGCATCTCCAAGCAACATGGGATCAAATAGACTTATATGGCATCATTTACCAATTATGAGCAGAACGAATGTGCAAAATTGTTCATACAGCGTTCTTGTGTAAATTGACGCACTTGAATTGAACTATTTATTTAACAATGATTTTGAGAATGATTGACAGAAATTTGTTCTGCTTGTGCTGCATGGAGACCCAAAAAGTTAGTTTGCATACCAAGTTCAAAAAGGACGCATTGCGTTAAAACTGTTTCTTTGTTAATTGTTACTAAAATTGTTCAAGTATTTAAGCTAGTATTGAGACATACTTCCATGAGCAGAATGAATATCTGCGTAAACAGTTCATAAAAACCATTCTTACATAAATTAACATATTTGTGTGACAGTTTATCTAAGAAGGGTTTTGCAAACAATGTATGCATACATTTGTTCTGCTTGTAATAAGGACCAAAGACTGTGGCTACATGTTAGCTTGCATACTTAACCTTAGGGATGCACAATATTCGATTTTTGCCAATATCTGATATGATGATATTTTTCAAATCATTTGGGCCGATAGTGCTCATCAGTTCCCTCATTTAGTTTTTGTCCCCGTTTTGTTTAGTTCTTTGTCCTGTCTCTTCTCTAAAACGGATGTTTTCCCTGTGTTTATAGCCCATCTCCTGTGGATTAAAGTCTCTCTTGTACAGATATAATAAATTATTTAAAATTTTGGTAAGTTTTGAGCAAAAACTTATTTGTTAGAACTAATAATCATCATTAAAGTTCTTACATTGAAAGTCTTTAAAATAACTATAATAAAATCAGTTTCTGTTGTTGATTTTTTCCTCTTCAGACATATGCAGTTGAAACCTTAACATTTTATTTGTGGATTTAACATTAACAGATGGTCTAAAGCAAGAAAGCTGTATAAAATTAAAAAAAAAAAAAAAAAAAAAAAAAAAAAAAACAATCTATAAATCTCATAGAACTCCTTTAAATGTTCATAATCCATTTGAAAGAATTATATTACTTATTAATGAATAAATCTGCATGTACAAAATTATTTAATTTTTCAAGTGACTTGTTTGTGATTTTATGATATCAATTACTGCTTTATTTATTAAGAAAAACAAGTATCTTATTGATACTGTGTATTCTACTTTCATTTTATTACAAGTAGGCCTACAGCTCCCCCTAAGTAAATAAAATGTCTTACCGGAGGGCCATTAGGACCCAGGAGAGGCTGTACTAGTGACTGTTGACTCTATCACACACCTGACATGTCATTCTGTACGTGCATTCTTAAATTAAATGTGGTGAACCAAAGCAGTGAATCTAGTTCTCAGTCAGGCAAAAGTTCGCTTCAAGAACAACCCCACACTGCTGACGTGATCTTATTGCTAGAACACCCTGAGCACATTTGAGCCATTCGTCTTATCGGCAAGGCAATTCCGATAATGTTCAGATAATACCGTGCATCCCCACATAATATGTACGAAAAAGACGCATTGCGTTGCTGCTGGTAAAGTTATAATTTTTTTTATTGGAACATACTACCGTAAGCGGAATCAATTGCAGTGTAATTTGTTATCAAAACATTTCTATATAGTCAGCGTATTTATCATATTTACATAATGTTTTTGCAAACGATTTATGCAGAAATTTGCTCTGTTCATAATGAGGAACAAAACCTGTGGTGAAATGCTAGTTAAAATATTTTATATGTACAGTATAAACAGTGTTAAAAATTACTTTTTAAAAGTAATGCATTACAATATTGCATTACTCCATTAAAAAGTAACTAATTAAGTTCTTACTTTTAGGGAAGGCAATGCATTACATTACTTTTGCGCTTAGTTATTTATTTATAATAACAAAAAAAGTTATATGTTTGGCATCTGTAAAGGCCCTTTCGCACCAAAAGGGAAATTAATAAACCTCATGCTGAAGTAAATGCCTCTGCACCTCACTCGCAAATTCTCTCAAGAAGAGCTGTCAGTGAATGAATGGGAAATCAAATTAACTTGCATTAATTATTTGAAAAACTTACTCAGATATTTTCTTGTAAATTTAAGTTACTTTACTAGTTACTTGTATAAAAAGGACAGATTGCATAGCTGGCAGTAAAGTTGTTAAATAAAGTTATAAATAAGAACACTATTATCAGGATTTAGTACCATTAACAACAACTTTTTATAATTTACAAATTGTGTGTAAATCGTTGCATTCTTATACACACATCCTAATCTAATCCATACTATGTCGTACAGTATTCAGGATTCAGGTTGAGTCTGATGAAACATTGTATGATTCTAACAACGGCTGATGAAACCAACAGGAAACTACAACAGACCAGACACAACTGACAAAGACATTTTGGTGAACACACTTAGACAATACTTGAAGACTGAACTAAAAATGTGTGTATAATTCAGCTCTGTTAAAACAATAAATCTAGAGACAAACTCCAACTGAGTGTGCATGTGCTTACTGGTGACCTTCAAAACTAACATCATCCAAAACTAAAGTCTGCATATAGTCCATACAACTGAACCACTTAAAAGAGCTCTCACAGACTGTCTGTCTTGGAGATAGTTTAAGAGGACTGCGGCAAAGAAAGCATATAAAATGGCATTTACCATATTAAAAAATATATGAAAACCCTGCCAATACTGCTCTTTGTTATTTATAAGGCTTTGTTTCCCAAAAAAGCTGTGGACAAATGCTGAACTCTTGACATCATCTGTGTGCTAACTGACATGGGAAACTCGTCTGTGTACAATTTAAGGGGTTTACGATGTTTGGTTGTTGGTGCGCCATCACAATCTGCACACCTGATTACCCTTTCAGATTCCCTTGAAATTACTCAATTGGGTTCAGAGCTATCCATTAGTCTAATTGCCGTGCTTGTCATTGAGGAAAAAAAAGAGACGCAAATAATCAGTGGTTAGAAGCTCGTGAAGCGTCCCAATAGTATTGAGTCAAGCAATCAGCTTCAGATGACCCTAAACTAGTGATGAAATCTCTCCAAAAACACTTTCTTTTCATGACAGGGTGCATGAGAATTGCTCAGTCCTGAGGGCAGAATTAAAGTTTATTGGCCAATGCTTATTTATTATTATGTATTACCCCGATTTTCCATAACACGTGACAGAGTAGACGGCGCTTTTCGAAAGCCATAGAGTTCAGTAATGTACAAAAAAGACAGCAAAGGAGAAAAAAACAAACATATTCCTAGTTAAAAAACAAATACAAATCTGTACACTTGAACCAAATGAGGTGGAAGCACCGTGTGTTAACTTTGAGGGCACAGCCTACAACAGATTATGAAAGACATTTGAAGAGCAGTCTCTGCATGTCACACACCTCATTTATTTTGGTAGTACCTAAACATCTAGTGGATTATCATAACTACATGTTCTGACATCATGTGGATGGGCTATCAGCCATTTCCTTGATACTAAAATTTGCATAGAAGCTTGGTTTTGCCGATGCTTGGTTTTGCTGATGGAAATCCCCCTCAAGACACATTGTGCCAGATTAAACACTTGCTGATGTGTCTTTCGATTGATTGCGACACATTTAAAAGTTTTGAGTTACATTTGAGATGTATAAGATTGAGATTTGAGAGCTTGAATAAATGGCAGTATTTATGCAAATAACAGAAATTTCCGTCACAAGTAGCTACAGTACTGTATGGTTTAAAAAGATCTGGAATATAGCACAAGTCATATATGGATTATTTTTATAATTGATGTTGATTTTTCTGGAGCTACACAATGAATCACTGTTTGTGTTTGTTGAATGGAAAAGAGCAGCCTGAACAATCAACAAAATATCTCCTTTTCTGTTCTACGAAAGAAAGCAAAATTGCTCATTTGTCGCCACAATGCCAGGGTGTCGTTTAAACGGAAGTTTTGTAACCGACTAGTCTAAAAGCAAGAAACCCCCAAAAGATGGTAAGAAAAAAAAACGTTGTGCGTGCGTGTTTATAATTGCCTACATTTGAAATACAAACTTGATTCCAAAAAAGTTGGGACACTGTACAAATTGTGAATAAAATCAGAATGCAATGATGTGGAAGTTTCAAATTTCACTATTTTATTCAGAATACAACATAGATGACATATCAAATGTTTAAACTGAGAAAATGTATAATTTTAAGGGAAAAGTAAGTTGATTTTAAATTTCATGGCATCAACACATCTCAAAAAAGTTGGGACAAGGCCATGCTTTACCACTGTGTGGCATCCACTCTTCTTTTTATAACAGCCTGCAAATGTCTGGGGACTGAGGAGACAAGTTGCTCAAGTTTAGGAATAGGAATGTTGTCCCATTCTTGTCTAATACAGGTTTCTAGTTGCTCAACTGTCTTAGGTCTTCTTTGTCGCATCTTTCTCTTTATGATGCGCCAAATGTTTTCTATGGGTGAAAGATCTGGACTGCAGGCTGGCCATTTCAGTACACGGATCCTTCTTCTACGCAGCCAGGATGTTGTAATTGATGCAGTATGTGGTCTGGTATTGTCATGTTGAAAAATGTAAGGTCTTCCCTGAAAGAGACGACGTCTGGATGGGAGCATATGTTGTTCTAGAACTTGGATATACCTTTCAGCATTGATGGTGCCATTCCAGATGTGTAAGCTGCCCATGCCACACGCACTCATGCAACCACCATACCATCAGAGATGCAGGCTTCTGAACTGAGCGCTGCTAACAACTTAGGTTGTCCTTGTCCTCATTAGTCCAGATGACATGGCATCTCAGTTTTCCAAAAAGAACTTCAAATTTTGATTCGTCTGACCACAGAACAGTTTTACACTTTGCCACAGTCCATTTTAAATGAGCCTTGGCCCAGAGAAAATGCCTGCGCTTCTGGATCATGTTTAGCTATGGCTTCTTTTTTGACATATAGAGTTTTAGCCGGCAACGGCGAATGGCACGGTGGATTGTGTTGTTTTGAAATGTATATTTTTGGAGTGTTAGTGAGAATGTGTTGTTGTTTTGTTTTGGGTTGGATTCCTGTATGTGATGCAGTGCCGTCTAAGGGCCCGAAGATCATGGGCATCCAGTATGGTTTTCCGGCCTTGACCCTTACGCACAGAGATTGTTCCAGATTCTCTAAATCTTTGGATGATATTATGCATTGTAGATGATGATAACTTCAAACTCTTTGCAATTTTTCTCTGAGAAACTCCTTTCTGATATGGCTCCACATTTTTTTCGCCGCAGCATTGGGGGAATTGGTGATCCTCTGCCCATCTTGACTTCTGAGAGACACTGCCACTCTGAGAGGCTCTTTTTATACCCAATCATGTTGCCAATTGACCGAATAAGTTGCAAATTGGTCCTCCAGCTGTTCCTTATATGTACATTTAACTTTTCCGGCCTCTTATTGCTACCTGTCCCAATTATTTTGGAATGAAATCCAAAATGAGCCAGTATTTGGCATGACATTTCAAAATGTCTCACTTTCAACATTTAATATGCTATCTATATTCTGTTGTGAATAAAATATAAATTTATGAGATTTGTAAATTATTCCATTCCTTTTTTACTCACAATTTATACAGTGTCCCAACTTTTTTGGAATCGGGTTTTACTTAATCTATGAATCACACTGACAAATCCCTCAATGAATTCTGCTTAAAATAGGTCACAATTATGCCATACTCTTTCTTGCCTCACGTTATAATCATTTAATTTTAGGCGGTCGTTTAAAAAAAAATAAAAATAAAAGAGCACACACTCAATGTCAGCCAATGCTTATTTATTAAAATCAGCTGGGGAAATGCATAACCATGAAAAATCAATCAATTGCCTGACAATTCTTCATCTTCACATAACGTTTGCCAACATAATAAATAAAAGAGCACACACTTTATCAAATCATTATTCATTAAAGGAATATCATTAAAATGGCTTTAAAAACATACTTCGTCATGTAAGCTATATCATCTAAAAAAAAAATTTAACAAAAAGAAAGACAGTACCTGAGGCTATTAAGGTTTCCATCCAAAGTTGTGCACAAAATTTGAATATCACATAAAGCATTTGCGAACAGGCACTGTTTCCATCCAACGCATCAAAAAAAAAACAAAATCGTCACTTCCTGTTAAACTGCCACTAAATATCAGTAAGAAAACTAGGAGAACTGAATATAATAATTTTCATATATGATAAATTACTTGCGCCTTAGACTGAGCAGACAAAACACAATAAATGATGTCATTGCTTACGGAGGCGGATGCATGCTGCTGTTTGGGAATGCAGTCGTGTAAGACATTATACACAATACTTAGATGACAGACTTTGCTCAGGCATTTCAAAACGACCATAACAACATTTCAGATGCTGTGGAACGAGATCAGTTTGCTGCTAGTCAAGTTATCCTGCCTCATATCGCAAAGTCAAAGAATTTATTCCCAAAATGCATTTCCATCTCCCATTATTCCAATTAATCCTTTTTCACACATCAAAAACCACCTCAAGCGAGTGCAAAAAAATTTTTACACTCGAGTGTAAAAACTTGTTTCTCATTCGATACTTCAAAATGCGCATTAAAACAGGGTGATGGAAACATATTCCTGCAGTTGAAAAAACGCGCTCTGCAGGAACTGAAGTCGCGCATGCAGAGATAACGAAAAGCAAGCCAACAGAATTTCAGAAAGCGCCTGGACATCACACAGCACCACCGAAGTGAGTCTTCGAGGAATAGATGGTGTGGACGGGATCGCAGCGGTGGCGGGCTGTAGTGAATGATATTAGCTGACTTTGGCTATTCTCTAAGCTAACGCCTACGTGCCTGTAATGAATATGTTTACTCATCGCTCCAGTAGAGTTATTGTAAGCCAATCTGACATTACACAGTTTACACAAAACTTTTCCATTTCTTTCTAATCCAAAATAATCCCACACCTTGCTCGTCTTTCGTGTGGTCACTTTTGAGCTCGCCACAACTGACACGAAGAAAACCCATGCGAGGCATGAAGCAAAAATGTAGTTTACATCCCGAAACACTTATAAAAATAATGTATTTTTCAAATGTTTTATTTTAACTTATTTAAAATGTTTTAAATGTAACAATGGGAATTTGATAGTAACATAAAATGATGGTAATTTGAATGATTATCATGTTTTTTTTTTCTGTTGTGTAATCATCTATTGTTTTCAGTGTTGACTAGTAGGAGCTGTACCGTTTAGTCGACTAGACCCGCACATCCCTAGTTGCTATGCAGTTGCTAAGGTTTTCTTAGTGGTTAGTGCATTACTAAGCCATTGTTAGGGGTTATTGGCTTAAGTAAAAAAAAATAAAAAATAAAAATAAAAAATCTGCTCTATATCAGGTTCCCCTTTAAATACGTGTTAATGGGATTTATTTGACATTTCATTGTTCACTTGGAAAACACAGTACATACAGCCTGAATACTACACCAAATTATTATAACTTTCCCTGTGGATGATAAATGTGCATCAAATCCCATTAACGTGTATTAACAGAGGAACCCAAGTCATATATAGAGCGTAAATATTGTTTTTGTTCTTTTATCTTAGGCCAGTAACCCCTAACAATGGCATATGTGACAAATCCCATTAACCTGTATTACATTATGCGAAGTTTAATTCTTAATACAAGCACTACCAACTTGGTGTTTGAGGGTCTAATTCCATTGTTACATCATTGTGTGTGTTTTTTGAAAAGAGAGAGAGAGAGTTTAAAGGGTCAACAGTGGAGATAGAAAGGAAACAAGCGAAATCTGAGAGGGCAGGTGACACGCTGTGATGAGTTCAGTCCAGAGCCATTATTAGAGTAATGAGAACTACACAGGGGAAATATTGGCACAGACCCGGACAGCTGAGAGAGAGCGAGAAAGAGAGAGAGAGAGAGAGAGAGAGAGAGAGAGAGAGAGAGGAGAGCTGATGTGAGAGATTACATAAGGAAACAGGATTGTCTGGACACAGATTTTATTCCATATGCTATTTAAAGGGTCATCTGGTGGCCACAATCTCAACCTCTTCATATCTGCACCTCAATTCCTACCTCATTCTTTCATCCTTTCTTTTCTCATTTGTTCAAACAGTTTATTATCTATAAACACTCTTTCCAAGTAGTAGCAATCCAATTGGCACGATAAGTGCAAAATCCCATTACGTCGATCCTCACTGTGTTCATCCTCAACCAAACTTTATCATTTATTAACTTCTGCCTCTAATTTGACACTTCCAACTGTTATCCTATATCACAGACATTATTATAGGATGTGCTCCAAGACACTTCTCCATGTGGATTTGTTTAGTTATGCCTTTTTTTTTTTTAAGCCTATTTGGTCACTTTACATGGCTCAGAGAATTTGTTTATACAAATCTGTTTACATATGCATAACTATTACTGAGAAAGCACATATGCTGTCCTAAATACATGGTTTTAAGAGATTTGCATTAGAAAAATGTGTAATTGCAGGCCTAAAGGAAAATACATAAATAAGGATATGATCTAAATAGTCAAGATGTTGGGTGGCTTTAAACATGGGAAAACATACAGACAAACACTACAAGTGCTCTTTTAGGTTTGAGAATTGGTGGTCTTGATGCTGTAAATTTATTACATACATAAATTTCAGCAATCAACTAGCTTCTATTTATGCAATTATGGATTTACAGCAAGAGATGTAATTATACACTACTGTACTACTTCGGCAGCCACAAAATGCACGTATGTTTTGCAGGGGGTTTCAATATGCACCATCTGGTTTGATTAAAATTAAAAAAAAAAAAAAAAAAACTCACTGCCTCAGAAAATATACTGCAATAATAGTTACTATGATAAATCTAATAGAAATATTCATCCCCCCCCCTAATATATATATATATATATATATATTAAGGCTGGGCTTTGCATAGAGGAAGTTATAAAACTTTAAAGTTATAAATATTAAATCAAGAATATTCTCCATAACTCATGCAGAGAACTAACAGAGATACCTAGATATACACAAACACAAGGCTCCTGGTAAAAATCTAATAAAATCTGGTAAACAGGAGCCTTCTCCCAAAATAAATATAACACAAACAAGCAAACAAGTGGGTATGGTTTTAACCTGGCACTGCCAACTGTTTACTTTCCTGGAAAATCCATACTAGCGTTCAGTGACAGGACTGAGCACGCATCCATGGAAAATGCCACAGGGGAGAACAGAGAAAAAATATGGGAGGGGTGGACGCATGTTGCCAGTGACAAATATCTGAGATTCCAGTACCTGGCCTGACCTCTGTGAGTGACCTCCCAGCATGACTTACCAGGGAGGCTTCCTTTACGAGCAACCGAGGGACAGTAAATCTATTAATAACAGCTAAAACAGGCTCAGTGTCATGTACAGGAACTCTAGCCCCTGACTACTTTACAGCTGCAGAACCAGTATGATATAGATCCTGAATAATAACATCTCAATGCTTGTATAGACTCATTCTGTCTGATTACATTTTACATACAGTTTACATACTTTACATAAGTGACTATAATGTATATGACTATTTTTGTGACTATATATATATATATATATATATATATATATGTGTGTGTGTGTGTGTGTGTGTGTTAGAGAGAGAGAAAAATGACATTTAAAATAAATAGAAACATTCAAACTAAATATGACAGTTAAAAATAAATCATAAAATTATTATAGCCATGTCAATTTCTCTAGCTGACAAAAACACTTGCAAGGATAGGTTATATATATATATATATATATATATATATATATATATATATATATATATATATATATGCACTATGCAAACTTAAGGAAACTTGCACATATAACACACATTATTTATTACACTTCTCTCTGATAACAAATGTCATCCCTTTAATGACAGTGAATTACAAGTGCTAACATCACAGAAAAAAATCATGTAAAAACATCTTCAGACACGGTTGTCAGCTGTGTGTATATAATGTGATTAGGTACAGCAGCCATGTCCACAATAATTCATGCACAGAAGCATCAAGTGGATAGATAGGACCCTCACCTTGCATGCAGCGCTGAAACTCCCAGCAGCTCAGTGAGTGTGTTTTCTGTCCTGCTCCTCTCACTCTTCTTTAATCTGACGTCTCTCATCCACAACTCACCGCATGGCTCTCATTACACTCAAATGCAAGGAGAGGGCGAAAGAGAGAAGAGAACTAGTGAAGAGAGAGGGAACTTAGCCCAGCCCAGAATGATAAGTGAAGCTGGCAGAACTGTCCCAAGCTTGAGAAACTTTTTTGGGGGGTGGGGTTTACTCAATTCTACCATCATTTCAGACTCTCTGCTAAAATTACCATTAATGATTTTTTTTCCTCCAAATCCTCCAACATCTGGTGCTACCACATCTCAGTCTATCAGCTCTCTCGAGCAGCTTTCCTCTGCAGAGTTCTTCTGTGTCTAGTCTTCACTCTCCACTCCTTTACACACTTTCTCTCTCTCTCTCAGCAGCTGGGAAAGGGAAACACACCTGCTGGACTCCTATTAAAGGAGGTGATGACTCTCTATGAGGAGGACTTGCTGAAACCCTCTTCCTATTTTCCTTTTCTTTTCATGAAAACGGATGACAGATTCTCATTAGCTTGTCCTGGGCAAAATCGCTCTCTCTATATCACTGATGTTCATCTTCCTTTAAATCAGCTAGAACGTACTTCATATTTGGTGACATTTCAATACGAAGAATTTTTAACCCTCTGGGGTCTGAGGGTGTATTTGAACCCGGGAAAAGTTTTGACACGACCTGAAATTTTGTATTTTATTTTTTTTGTTTCTTATGAACATATTAATACATCAGCATGTATGTACAGATTTGTATTTTTTCAGAAAACAAAATTTACGCGTGGTTAGTGAAAAAAATAAACAATTTTAACTAGCTAAAATAAGGCCACAAAACATACAGAACATTTGTTCACAAGACTTTTGAGTATATCCTGCTCACTCATTCACAGAAGAGAATATATTGATTTAAAGTCCGTGTAAAGCAATATTAAATGTGTATTCTAAGTTTGTCACACCACATAAAAAAGTGTTATTAACAACCCAGTCAAATTTGCAGTATTCTCTGCTCACAAACACTGGGGGAAGTGTCCGCTGTCGTGTTGAAACCACGCCCACTCGTGGGAAAGCTGCATTCTCTCAACTGTCAACCTGAATGGATGCTTCCTCTAGCAGCTTAATTTAAATAAGGAGACTGAGCAGTTTTGTAAATTATAGCAACCAGATATTATGCATTTATGTGATGAAGGCTAAGCCAGCTAGCAAACTATGCTGTAGTTACTAACGGTAATGACAGTATCTCGTGATTGCATTTCTAACATTTAGAATGCGTTTAGAAACAATTCTCAGAATTGACCTTACACAGACTTCAACTTTTTAAAACATGTTTTGTGTTAGAAAGGCCGAATGCGAGAGAGTGATAATGACCATGCAGTATTTGCTGCGTTTTGGTTAATTTTTGTTACGTGTTTCAGAAAGAAGTTCATGGTGACAGATGACAGAAAGGGCACCCTGTTTGTTTTCTTTATTTTACAAAAGCACAGCAATCTGTTGTTATTGTGAGTATACACAAATAAAAGCAGACACTTTTCGAATGCAGACACAGGTTTGAATTATGTATGACACTTATCTGTAAGAGCAAAAGAGTATTTTGAGTCTCTTTCGCACTGATAAGAAAAAAAGTGAGGTGAGCCTCGACCAGAGGGTAAACAATGTTCATACAAGTCATACAAGTCAAATCTTTATGTTAACAAGGCATAAAATAGTGTATTATAAAAATGTCAAGATGTAATGTAACAACAAAAGAGGGCCCAGAACTGAACCCTGAAGGACACCTTGAGTTGGGGACTGGTAAATTTGTAACTCTGAAAAGAAATTTAAAAAAATTACCCATTGGCTCAGAAGTAAACAAGGAGAGAGCTGTACCAGTGT
The DNA here is from genome assembly GCF_018340385.1 of Cyprinus carpio. Lineage (NCBI taxonomy): Eukaryota > Metazoa > Chordata > Actinopteri > Cypriniformes > Cyprinidae > Cyprinus > Cyprinus carpio. The sequence continues at coordinate 14,443,348 of NC_056596.1, read as the reverse complement.
TACCAATAGCAAAATCTAGCAGCATTATACAACTATGAGTGCCAGGATACACTGAGAGGAGATCATTGACAACTCAGAGGACAGCCATCTCAGTATTGCACATTTGGCTGGAAACAGGGATTACTGAAATGGAAGTGTTTATATGAAGCCAAAAAAATTCTAAGGGAGTATGACCAGATGGGAAATATCATGAATTGGTCTATTATTACTGAAATCAAATGGATCTAAGACATGTTCCTTGATAAATTAATTTTAGTGGAAGTGTTGTAAAAGCAAGAATACAATTTGTCAAGTAAAAAGTAATAACAGATAACTACTAGACAGAAACTATTCAGAGCATTTGGGAAGGGATCGAATGTGAAAGACCTTTTTGGCATAAAAAAAGTAGATAATTTTATTTGTAAAATACTGAGGAAAGGAGTGTTTAAACTATTCAGAGCCTAGTACAACATGAACAGGCGTCTGGATGAGTCTGCTGACCTTAGATTAACTATAGGACCAGTTTTCCTGCAAATGTTCAATGACCAGAAGTTGTCATGACTCAGGGCTATTTCACAGTGATTAGTAAGAGGACAGAATGAAGATGATTATAATAGGAGGCTATCTACTGAGAGCATTAGAACTGACATCTATAGCTTGAGCTGAACAGATGGACACACTTGCAATAGGATATTAGTGAATGGAGACTTACTGTGCAACTGTGGCTGGTAGATGGCAAGCAGATAATGTGAGCAGGATACTTTGGCAATATGTAAAATCCATGTCTGGCTAAAGATTAGTTCCAGAAAATGCAATTAGTCCAGCAAACCAAGTGACAGGTACACAGACAAAATCAAAAACAAAACAGTATGAAAACCAACAGCACCAGTCAGAACCAGCAGCTACCACTTCAGGACACTGCAGGGAAGAACTGTCATCACTCCTTATCACATAAATGCATGTTTCTTCAACTACAGGCACTTTTGGTCTTGTAGACTTAAATAAAGGATCACTTCTTAAGGTTCCACCATTGTGTACTCAAGCAAAACACTTACTTCAGGTTGTAACTTCAGGTTCTTTATGGGAACAATAGGTGTATTGTAAGTTGCTTCAGTTAAAGTGTCAGATAAACTATAACTGTACGGCTAATGAAATGGGGAGTAAGTCCAGAGGAGCAAGGCCAGCGGGTCATCATCCAGAGGTACACTCAGCTTCCTGTAACATGTGTGATCGAGGTCAAGCAAATGAGAGATGCAATGGTGGGATTGTGGCAGCAGTGACTGGTGTGCAATAAGCTCCATATGTGCCTAAGCACTCACTGCCAGAAGAGCTCTGTTTTCTCTTGGTCACATGCTCCTGTTGGGATCTTGGAAGAAGACTGATGATAAGAGGGATGGGATTACAATAAATTAAGAGTCAGCAGTTCCTGCATGATACAGTGTTTTGTTTAAAAATGTTAATTTTTAAATATTTTGATATGGTTATCACGTACATTTATTTACCAATGCACAAAACAGTTAAATTAGTGTTTATAGACACTTTATGATTAATCTGAGGATCTGGTTAATAAAAAAAATTAATAAATAAAAAAAATAGAATTTAGCACGTCATTTACACATAGGTAAATTAAGAGTTTGGTTCCAAAACACGATAAACGCCATTTTTACAAAAATTGAGTTTCAACTAAAATCAGTATTGTATCCAGTTGGTATTGAAAAGTCCATTTTTAATTTTACGCAAAATGCGATATTCGCTGAGTTATTTGGTCATGTTTTCTCCCTTTTTTTCCAAACTATGACAAACGGCAGTCTCCTTTCTCTGCAGAATGCGATATATCCGCTCAACCAATCACAGCACACATTCCACACACTCTAGACAGTAATGGTGGCAATTTGACTACACCTGGCATCCTAGTTTTCTTCATCTACTTTGTACTTTGTGATCAACAAACAAGGGCTGCACGATAAATCACATGTGATTGTCATGTGCATCTCGTCAGTAAAGTCGATTCTGTGATTAGTAGTACCGGTAAATCTCCATCACGTGCTTTCAGATGGAGCGGCATTTAATACACAGAGCCGTAGATCATGATGAAATTTTCTTTTATTGTTGTTCATTTATAGCAAACAAGATGACCCATTGAATTCATTTTGTGAGCGATGACTGATGAATGTATTTTTAGTCCAGTGCATGTATATAAGATTAGTATTGACCAAGTTCAGAGGGTGTCATATGTGGATCAACTTACTATGTTGTGTATATTCAACAGTTTCAATATGAAAAATAACTTGATATTGATTCAGTGGATTTATTGCATTTTGAAAAAAAAACATTTTTATTTTATAATGAATCTTTGAAAATCAAAATCTGGATTTGAATTTTTAATGTTATTATAACCTAAAGATGCCAAAGTTTGAAACAGAAAATAGTGGGTTTCATCCTACCACTTTCTTGGTAAAGAAAACACATTTTTACTCAAATTAATTAAAATGGATTTATAGCGTTTTGGAACCAAACTCTACAAATACACTTTTGGGAAATGCTAACAGAGATAAAAAGGCTCTTACATGTAACTCAGGTTGAACTTGTTTCAGGAACTGGGGGTCTGTATTTGATCTCAGTATCAATCTTTTTTTTTTCTTTTTTTTTTTTTTTTTTTAAGTTAAATTTTACATTTTTTCCAGAAAGTGTTTTTCTTATTTCGTTCTTTCCAATGTTTTGAACTTTGTGGAGAACTAAAACATAAATGGATGAGATACTGTCAAATGGTTGGCACGTGGCGTAGTTCTGCAAAACAAATTAACAAATGTTTTCAAATCTGAAGCCAGGTTGGTAAAACTCAATCATATGCAGTTCTGCTTGGCAGCCCATAACAGATTTCTCATTCAAATCCGTTTAATACAGTTTTAACATCCGATATGAAACCAGCTGTTATTGATCGGTTCTCTCACTGTCCTGTCCTTCATTTCCCTCTCGCTATCTTGACTAGTTTAGCTGGAATCAAAGTTGCAGTGATTGTTGTAGAAACAAAGCCATGGCATAAACTAAAGCAGGGCTTGCAATGGTTTTGGCTGTGAGACGGGCTTCATGATTACACATCCGTAAAATGTTAATAACAGGAATCTAGAATACTTTTCAAAAACATTACATAAATGAAATAGTAAAAATAGTTTTTTTCTCTCTCTCTCTTTTTTTTTTTTTTTTTTTGCTAATTAACACTCTGGTACAAGTTCTCTCAGAAGGCCAGTGCCATGATCATTATAATGAGGGGAGGTGGTGCGTGTGTTTGTGACTCCATGCCTCCACTGCTTCCTTCCTGAGAAACTAAGGTGTTCATGCACAGCTTGACACTACAGACTGACTGTAGTATGATTAATCATTTACTGCGTGTATAGATGCTGCCCAATAATCTGAACTCAAGCAATAATGTTACTGAAAGATTCTCTGCTTAGATGCATGAAGAACACGTTTTCAGCTGCGATTGTGCAGCTCTCTACCATTCCCTGAGGACACTTGCCATAAATGCAGCATTATGTATTGTGTGAATCCCTCCTCTAATTGTGTTTAACCATCAGTCAAAGCTGTCACTTGTAGGTATGGACATGATATGATAGGATAAAAAGATAAAAAGAAAATATACAGCAGACAAAAAAGGTAGATAGGCAGACAGACAGACAGACAGAGAGAGGCTCAGTTTATCCCATTCTTCCTTACTATGCAAGCAGTTTCTCATTTCAGTAGCGGTGCCGTGAGTTATAACCAATTCATGATGCGATTGCTGTGGTTGGTAATCAAAGCCGAGATGGTGGTTATTGTTTATTAGGGCCTTTGACTTATGGACTGTGGCTTCATATGGTGGGTTCCTGCACAGTTCAGCTCTCACAATCGGTCTAGTGCCCCCGGTACTCGACATCACCACAGATCCTAATTAAAAGCAGACAGAGGGCTTCATTGTCTGCTGTAGAAAACAGCGACTCGAGCGCAAGATGTGAAGAGCGCAGTGGGACCTTTATACTGTTTATTGCCCTTTATGGAGCTAAATATCTGCAATTATTGTCTCTCACATACTGGTTCTCTCTCTCTTTTTCCTGAAGAAACATGTGCCACACATGCACACACATAGTAAACAGTCTGCTGTGCATAAGATAGGCAGATGGGACGGATAGTCAGCCAGGTGGGTGTTAAAGGTGTTTTTCGGGATGTCAGAGTGCATCAAAGCCCTGTACATACCTGCAGTGCACATTAAAAGTAGACAGCATTTATCTTCACTTAGACTGAAATAGAAAAAAAAGGTCTAGGAATCCATCAGAGCAAAGCAAATTCTGATGTAAACATTTGAGGTTCTGGCCACACTGAAAACGTAATGAAAAGTAAAAGCATAATGTTTAAAGACATTGTATCATGAGAAATCAAAAGAAATAAATAACTCTTTATTGATTAATGTTCACTGCTGGAAAGGGTTCAAATATACAAAGATTCTGGAAAACTGAAGAACCTGCAGGACCTTAAAGATTTTTCTGAAGAACAGTTCTCAGTTTAACTGTTCAGAACAAACAAGAGACTCATGCACAACCATCTCAAAACAGAAAGACAGTCGTGGATCATCCAGGTAACCATACACAGCATTAAGAACCAAGGGTTCCCAAACTTTTGAATGGGGTTATTTTAATAATTTCAGCATTTTTTTTTGTCTTGTGGACTAAATGTAAACATCTTTTATGTACAATATCTTACTCAGGACAGTACTAAATAAAAAATAACACGCATTTAGAATGATTGCTCTTATTTTTTGAAAATTATTCACATTTTCACAGATTCTGCAAGGGGTGCCCAAACTTTCGAGCCCCACTGTATGTGTGTGTGTGTATATATATATATATTAAATAAAAAATAACTATATATATATATATATATATATATATATATATATATACACACTCACCGGCCACTTTATTAGGTACACCTATTCAATTGCTTCGTAACACAAATTGCTAATCAGCCAATCACATGGGAGCAACTCAATGCATTTAGGCATCTAGATGTGGTGAAGATGACTTGCTGAGGTTCAAACCGAGATCTCAATCCAATAGAGCAGCTTTGGGATGTGGTGGAACAGGAGATTCGCATCATGGATGTGCAGCCGACAAATCTACAGCAACTGCGTGATGCTATCATGACAATATGGACCAAAATCTCTGAGGAATGTTTCCAATACCCTGTTGAATCTATGCCACGAAGAATTCAGGCAGTTCTGAAGGCAAAACGGTCCAACCCGGTACTAGCAAGGTGTACCTAATAAAGTGGCCATGAAGGGGAGTTAATAAAATTAATTGTATATGTTAATATACGGTACTAGCAAGGTGTACCTAATGTAGTGGCCGGTGATTGTAGGTTTTTATTAATAAAGTGGCCAGGGAGTGTAGATATATATAAATATCTGTTTGTGTAATATTTGGATATTTACAAGTGAATTTCAATAAAGTAAAATTAAATTCTAAGATTAAGCCATTTTAAACACTAGACAAAACTCAAGATCACTGGCAAATAAGTAGGACAATGACTTCAGGTTTATATCATCTGAGCAAATAAAAACAACAGAACTAACTTGTCAGAATTGTCAGTGTTATATTGAATATTCAGCTTCATATGTTCAGAAAGCATCCCGTACTGTACATTTGATTGACGGGTTGAAGATTAGATCTGTGATTGTCAATGTCAATGTCACTTTATTTATCAAGCACTATTTAACCCCTCTGCCGCTACCCGTCCCGGTTTCTCTGCCATGAGCAGAGGACCGTTGACTAGCGCTCTTGGAGATTTAAGGGGGACAGTGAGAGCTTCTACTCCGGGTCACGCCCCATGAACCTATCACTCCTGCAGCAGCGCATGTCCTGTGCGGCTGCTGGGTGATTCAGCTGGGCCATCTCACAGTGGTCCCAGCGTCTCATTTGGTGGGCTGCCGAAGGATCAGATGTCGTTCACAGCATCGGGGGATGAGCTATCAGCCTCTGAGGATGAAGATTCGGCGAGGCTGCCCCCCTTGGGTGTTGTCACCACTGCCGAATCGGCCATGCTTGCCTGGGCAGCCATGAGCATCGGGCTGGAGATGAATGAATGAATGAATGAATGAATGAATGAATGAATGAATGATGCATTTCTATAGCGCTTTGTGTATTGTTGTACACCCGAAGTGCTTTACAATCATGTGGGGGGTCTCTCCTCAACCACCACCTGTGTGCAGCATCCACTTGGATGATTCGACGGCAGACACAGGACAACGGTGCCAGTGCACTCACCACACACCAGCTACAGGTGGAGAGGAGAGAGAGATAGAGCCAATCAAGTTGTTGGAGATTATTGGAGGCCATGATCGACAAAGGTCAGGGGGGCAATTTGGCAATTTGTCCCTGTCACTATACTGGGGCATTAGGACCCACACAGACCACAGGGTGCGCCTCACTAACACCTCTTCCAACAGCAACCTAGTTTTCCCAGGAGGTCTCCCATCAAGGTAGGTCTTGGGTTGCAGGGTGATATGACTACACCGCCCAGCCCTGAGTGCTCACGGCTGGATGATTGGTTTTTGTCGGCGTCCAGCGTGTCTCACAACCGGCAACCCAGAGATATGGGAGTCTGCTTTTCAGGAGGTGGTGAAGACAGCACTGCTTCTTCCCCCAGAAGAGGGCCAGGCAGAGAATCTTTCAGTTCCTTTTCTTTTTGTTCCGTCACTGGCTCAATGGCCAGCGGTAACCACATTGTCAAAGAAAGAGCAGTTTCCTTTTCCTCTGGGTTGCAAGGCCCATGGGTCAAAAGTGAGCTACACACCGTTTCCTCACTCTCACCCACGGCGCCCCCTATCGCCAGTGGCCAAGTCATCATGAAAGTCGAGGTGGGTGTCCTTGCCCCACTATGGGAAGCAGGCATCAGGATCCTCAATATCGATGACTGGCTCATCATGGCCCCGTCGTGAGAGGAGTTGTGCGATCACAGGGACCTGGTGTTTCAGCACCTCAGTCAGTTGGGGCTTCAGGTCAACCGAGAGAAAAGCAAGCTCTCCCTTGTGCAGAGAATCTCTTATCTCGGTATAGAGTTAGACTCGGTGAGTATGACTCACCACTTTCCTGACTCATCACTTTCCCCAGTCTCACCAACGAATGTGCCCAGTCAGTGCTGCACTGTCTGAGTTCCTTCAGGCAGGACAGTGGTACCACTGAAACATTTTCAGAGGCTCCTGGGGCATATGGCATCCGCAGCCACTGTCATGCCGCCCGGATTCTTAATATGAGACCACTTCAGCACTGGTTACACACCCGAGTCCCGAGATGGCATGGCACCATGGTACACATTGTGTCACTGGTTACACACCCGAATCACCTGGTCGGACATTTCTACAGGCTGGGGTGCCCTTACGCAAGTGTTGTTTCGACAGATGCCTCCAATGACTGGGGGACGTGCAATGGGCAGGCAGCTTTTCTGGACAGGGCTCGACTGGTGCACATCAACTGTCTGGAGTTCTTACATCAAGCCTTGCGGCAGTTCTGGCTGCTGCGGCTGGACAAGCATGTGTGGTTGGTCCGCATTCTTACATCAACAGACAGGGCGGTCAACGATCACATCACATGTCTCAACTCGCTCGCCATCTCCTCCTCTGGAGTCAGACACGGCTCAAGTCGCTGCGCGCCGTCCAGATTCCAGGGGAGCTCAATCATGCGGCCAACGTGCTCTCAAAACAGCTCACTTTCCACAGAGAATGGCGACTCCGTCCCCAGACGGTCCAGCTGATCTGGAGTCGATTCGGGGAAGCTCAGGTGGACCTGTTTGCTTCTCACGAGTCCTCCCACTGCCAGTAGTACTATTCCCTGACCCAGGCCCTCCTCGGCATGGATGCACTGGCACACAGCTGGCCTTGGGCTCTACGCAAATATGCATTTCCCCCAGTGAGTCTGCTCGCACAGACACTGTGCAAGGTCAGGGAGGATGAGGAACAAATCCGTTTGGTTGTGCCCTACTGGCCCACCCGGACCTGGTTTTCGGAAACTCATGCTCCTCATGATAGCCCCTCCCTGGCACATCCCCCTGAAGAAAGACCTGCTTTCTCAGGGGCTGGGCACCATATGCCACCCACATCCAGATCTCTGGAACCTCCACGTGTGGCTTCTGGACGGAACGTGGCAGACCTAAGTGATCTTCCACCAGCGGTGGTAGACACTTATAACTCAGGCTAGAGCTCCCTCTACGAGGCAGGCCTATGCTTTGAAGTGGAGTCTGTTCAGAAATTCGTGTTCTTCTCACCGAGAAGACACCTGGAGATGCTCGATTAAAGTCGTGCTTTCTTTCCTGCAAAAAAGGTTGTCACCGAGAAGACACCTGGAGATGCTCGATTAAAGTCGTGCTTTCTTTCCTGCAAAAAAGGTTGTAGAGCAGGCTGTCAGCGGAGGCAAGGTTCCTGCAAAAAAGGTTGTTGTGATGTATGTAAGTTTGGGAGTTTGGTTGGGCCTTTGTGATTTGATGTGCCCCATATGATATAAAAACTTTGACCCCTGCAAAAAAGGTTGTAGAGCAGGCTGTCAGACCCAAAATTCCCTTTGACCCTTTGGTTGGGTTTTTGATTATGACTGTTGTTCTTTTATTGTTGGTCTTGGTTTCAAATCAAAACTGATCTGTCTGGGCAAGCAATAATTGAACCTGAATTGTTATTTACAGTCCTCTGCACATTCACAAAGTTTCAAATCACACCTGCTCTCCTTATATTGTCTTTACTGTTGTATCCAAATATAAATTTTTTATTCGGAAATCAAGGTGCCAGAGTCTGGAGGAAGACTGGGGGGGAGAAGGAAATGTGTGCGTGATGGTCTGCGGGTGCCATGTATACTGTGTTTTATATATATAGCTATCAGGAGATATGCTTATCTGCTGGAAAAGCTTTATGGAGATGAAGATATACCTGGCATCACAGTGCCAAAACCACTGGTAAATGGTTTACTGACCATGGTATTATATTGGCCTGCCAACTCTCCTGATACCCACACAGCTTAAGCCGCTACACACATAACACACAGTGCCACACACACATTGAACAGTTACAACCAAGTATTGAGTGCATAACTGAACATATATTTATACTTTTTTGTATTATATTTGGTCGGATGAAATATGCTAATTTTTTGAGATAGGAATACACATGCCAAAATATCATATAAAACAATAAAAGATATATATATCAGTTATGTGCATAGAATCACACATTATAAATAATGAATATATCATATATGCTAATTATATATACATACTATATATATATATATATATATATATATATATATATATATATATATATATATATATATATAGATAGATAGATAGATAGATGAGCTGAACAATTAATTGCATTATCCAAAGTTTATTTTAAGAGCATGGTTAAAAATTTGACATTTTATACCTATAAAACCTACTGACTACTGACTATCCCACAAAATAAAAGATGAGAAATAATGAATATTGATTGATTAACCATATAGTCCAAAATATCAGATGAGAAATTCAACCAAACGATTAAAACTTTTAATGATTAAAGAGAATGGCAAAAATTAGTTTTTGTATAAAAATGTTTGAATTATATTTTACTTTTGTGTCATTTAAATGAAAAAATGCACATTTACACCAAGGAAGATAACTACGACTAAAAATAACTAAAAATATGTGGCCCTGGACCACAAAACCAGTCTTAAGTCACTGGGGTATATTTGTAGCAATAGCCAAAAAAAAAAAAAAAAAAAAAAAAAAAAAATTATGGATTTTTCTTTTATGCCAAAAATCATTAGGATATTAAGTAAAGATCATGTTCCATGAAGATATTTTGTAAATTTCCTACCGCAAATATATAAAAACTTAATTTATGATTAGTACTATGCATTGCTAAGAAGTTCATTTGGACAACTTCAAAGGTGATTTTCTCAGTATTTAGATTTTTTTGCACCCTCAGATTGCAGATTTTCAAATAGTTGTATCTCTGCCAAATATTGTCCTATCCTAACAAACCATACATCAATGGAAAGCTTATTTAGTCGAAAAATACTTAAGACTGGTCCATAGTCCCATATACTGTATGCTCATGTTATGTGAGACGAGACAAGATTTAATATAAAATACCTTTAGAATTTTAATTGTAATATCCTAACCTTGACAAAATACAAGAAGAAAACCAAATGTTGAAAGGTTAAGTGTACAATTTGAAATGCTAGATAATTGATACAGATCATTAAAAAATAACAGAGCACAAAAAATAATTCATAGCGCTTGCTCATTGCAATTCTTTTGAAAAGACACCACGATGCTTTGACTTCACTGATTCGCACTCTCCTGCATAAATCATTCGATTCGGCCTCCTTTCAATGATCAGATGATCCATTCATCACACTGCTCAACTCCTGTGAACACACACACGCCGCAGTGGCTGATTTATGACAGTTAAACCTCCTTCAGTGCATTTTAATATTTCATGAATTAACCAACTTACTTTGGAATATATTTTCCAGCTCTAATAGACATTGAAGACCACCAACCAACTGCACATGCAACTAGAATATAATTTAGCCACATACAGTGGACATTATATTAATTAAGCGCAAACACTTCTATAGGAATAGGGAAGGAGTGGGACCGATTTGGACAGTGGAGCCAGTGCTCCTAAATGTGGATCCTGCCACATAGATACCCTGGCCACATCGAGACAGAGAATGGACCACAGAGACCACAGAAACATGCAATTATCCCAAACAAGGAGGACTGGCCAAGCTCTTCCCACTGCGATGGACAACAAGAGCACACATACATGAGCGCAAACACACACACACACAATACATACAAGTGCAGCCACTTGACTGCAGCCACTTGACTTGAGCTCTAAATCATCACCTCTATAAATGCCTTTCATAATTATAAACAAATCAATGAATGCATGCCCTAAAACAGTGCTTCACAACCTAGATTTTGGACTGTGACACAAAACAGTAGCAAAATCTCATACAAAAGTAAACAAAATTGTAAACAATGTAATGCATAATACTTTTTTTAACAAATACTAAATTTTGCATGTTTTATGTATTATAATCGATCACAATTAACTGTATCAATATGTGCTGAAAATAATTAAAAAAAATAAAATAAAAATTCTAGGTCTGGGCAAGTTAATGCCTTATTATTGCATTAACGCATTAATTGATTAACGCCAACAATTATTTTATCACACGTTAATGCAGTTAACAAGTTTCTGATAGCATGTGAAGACAGCAGAGAAGCACTCTCGCTCAACACAGTGGAGGGAATCGTTTTGTTAACTTTGTGGTTTATTATTTTGAGTCATATGGGATGCAGTAACACACGTCCCTCTCACAATATATTGCTTTACAGATCTATCACTTTTGCCGCTCAGAAATATTCACGCAATCATGCAGCACGTATCAGAATATCTGCACTCCGGCGCAGTTAGCGCTCACTCGCTTTTGCCGCTCAGAAATATTCACGTGATCTTGAAGAACTTTTCAGAATGTGTGATGGACTGCTAAACGGAACGATCAGACTAGTCAAACGAACCAGGCTTTGGGGGTCAAACGCGCTCTGGCACGGTTAAGATTGCCTAGTGTGAGCACACCCTAATTATTCTCCTGCATCCCGCACACACGAGTCTCTACCCGCCCATCAAGTGTTGTCCCGCGCCGCACTCTGCTGCGATGGGTCCCACGATCGTGCAGGTCTCTAATAGGAAGGTGCCTGTTATAATGTTATGTTTGAGGCTCTGTACTCTGAGCATAACTTGTATTTCTATAACAAATTATAAAATATTTTCTATAACAATGTTAATGTCCTGACAGTGATAAATAGCTTGTTTTATATTTAATTTAATTACATTAATGTTATAAGTTGAGATTTAGGCTACAATAAATATTTTAACTGCTACTATGTAAAAGGAACACTGCTGTAAAAGCACCTTATTTGTTTAAATATTTGGTAAGTAAGTTGTGGCCTAATGGTTAGAGAGTCAGACTCATAATCCAAAGGTTGCGAGTTTGAGTCTCGGTCCGGTAGGAATTGTAGGTGGGGGGAGTGATTGTACAGCACTCTCTCCACCCTCAATACCATGACTGAAGTGCCCTTGAGCAAGGCACTGATCCCCTGGCGCTGCAGCATAAATGGTTGCCCACTCACTTTCATTTAAAACATTTGGGCTCAGGCATTGTTTTTAGTCAGTGTTTAAAGTTGTGTAGTGTGCGGTGTCTGAAGAATTTAAGACAAGATGTTGCCAGCCTTCCTCAAAACTATTAATTTTATACATTTTGTGACTGACGCCGGCAACTAACCTGTTTCCATATTAGCAGGTCTATTCATTTAAATAACGAATTAACAAATAAAATAAAAAAATTACAAACATGACATTTCTGAATTAAATAATTTTATACACTTTAGTTATATATAATATAGCCTATTTGAGGAAATATGATGAGGAAATACAGTGCCTTAGGCTACATTTATGTAGAATGATGAAATGAAAGTGAAAAATATACAAATAACATTTTAAATGACTTCTGTTTCAGAATAAAACTGTATTTAATTTTCGTTCTAACTGATACTCAGGTTTTGTATGTGGATATGTTGTAGCTATATTGTAATCCGCAACAGTATTTTGGGATTGAGGCTGTGAATGATTTTAGGTTTTGTTGACAATGGGCACGTTCGTGGCGGAGACGGAGATGTGGTAGTTTTACTATGCATGTCTTCCACTGTTCTACGGTTTATTTTTCAATAGGATCAAAGAAAAGAAGACTGAAATGACCTGAATATTGAGTCTGACTTCATCCGTTAGTTACTAGTGCTTACAAGTATTAGTTACTAAAATTCTGCTTACACCACTGATATATATATAATATAAAATATAAAAATATATAATTATGTCACTTAAATGTTTGATCATGCAGTGCATTTTTGTTTTTATAATGGAGCAATCATTGCACAATAGCTTATACATGTGAGGCGGCCTCACGACAGGTTCACACATACTTTGCATATGCATTGCAGTGAGGTAGAGAAGCAGCACGGACTCATATTGTGCTTTTGTGTGGTAGTTAAGTGGTGAAGAAAGTCTGTTTACCACAAACACTGTCAAGAATGAAAAAGAAATGCAAATTATAAACTTTAGTGACGATGCAAAACTGTCTTGATTGTGCAAGTGACTATTCCTGTGTCAACTCTGTAGTGTGCAGCTTGTTTATAGTACAGACGTGACGTGGTGATTTGAAGCCATTTGCGCATTTTGAAAGGGAAAGAGAGAGTGCAGTGAATCACTTGCGCTGTTTGTGAAATTACGTCTTACAGAAAGTTTACAAAATACTTTTACCTTATTTGATTTATTCTCAGGTTAGGTCAAGTAAGTCAAATCTGTAAGCAATATCATAAGCACCTGAGAGTCACACTTACAAAATAGGTCACAGAAGACTTCTCCGTGGTCTGTTCTGGCTAAGCTATAAATCAATGCCAGGGTGGCAGACTTTTGTTGTATAAATACAAGTCAGCTTATTATTACAATTAGTAAGTAAGCAGTAAGACCTAAGACTCGAACCAGCAACCTTCAGGTTACAAGTCCAACTCGCTAACCATTAGGCCACATTAGCGCTTGCTAATACATGTGTAATCTCTAGCTGTGTTCTTGCTTATACATGTTATAAACATTTTCTTAATAAATGCTTAAAACAATTGCGGTGTTTCACTAACTAAACCACTTTCTCAATAAAACAAATATAATAATGTGTGGTGTCTTTTTTAATAAACCACTTTTTCAATAAAACAAATACAATATCATGTGTGGCGTCTTTCTTAATGTATTTCTTTATTAATCAAATTTATTAATATATCATGTGTGGTGTCTTTTTTGGTGAACTCTTTCTTTATTAATCAAAACTTTCTTAATATAACATGTGTGGCGTCTTTCTTAATAAACCACTTTCTTAATAAAACAAATACAATAACGTGTATTTGGTTACAATACAAAGGTATTATCTAAAAAGAAAAGGCATACTTGTAATAGGAAAATTGCTTAATTTCCTCTACAACATGCAGCAGTTACATGTATGCTGGTATAAGGCCTTCCCAGGAAATAATACACCCTTAGACATAATATATTATCTAAATACATTAAACAGTGAGGCAGGGTAATTATGTATATCACAAAACAATATTATCATTTTTTATTTTATATTTTTATATTTTATATTACATTTTATAATTATCTGGATTTTAATACTTGAATTTAGCATTGCATTTTTTTCTTGTTGTCTGTGTATACCTTGCAAATAGCATTGATAAAGAGCAAATAAGATGATAATTTGTATTTTAAAACGCTCAAGGTCGAAAAGTCAGCGGCTTTCAGCTGAGAATGTAGCCGAGCCCAGGACTCTGATAGTGGGCGACTCCATTAAAAGAAACAGGCCTACAACTACATGCTGCTTTCCTCAAGCAACTGTCTCTGATATGAACAAGGAACTTCGGAACATTCTAATGAAGCACAAGACTGCAAATTGGATCATCATCCATGTGGGGAAGAATGATATTCGGAAAGAGTAGTCAGAACTCCTTAAGAAGGATTTCAAGTGAACTCTTTGAGTGGTCAATCATCAGTGGACCACTCCCAGCAAAGGGAACTAACATGTTTTCACGGTTGCTTGGGCTGAACACATGGCTACAAAGAGCCTGCAGTATAAAAGGAGTCAACTTCATTGACAACTTCAATCTCTTCTCGGGCCATAGTCAACTATTTAAACTGGATGGCCTCTACCCAAACAAACTTGGTGCAAGAGTGCTAAAGGACAATATCTACTTCTCCCTCCATCATCCTTTAGCAGAGTGTGCCAATCCACTCAACTTGAATGGCACACACACACCTGGGCAAAGTATGAGTGACCACAGGACTTCATATCAGCTTCCGAGTCATCATGTGGTTGACAAATCCCACAAGGACACTGATAACACCATGAAGCCACAACAAGCACTGCTCCTGGACACTATCCAGCTGAACCCTGCCCACAGAGCTCATCACAGACCGACTGTGACTTATCAGAACAGCTCCAAGACTCAGCACCCAAGGATGACTTTCTGGAAAACAGCCAGGGAAGCCAGGGCAACTAATCACAGCCACCAGAAACACAAGAGCCAGACCCCCGCTCACCAGACACATTATCCCTCTATCCAGCATCTCCACTTCTAAGCTTCTCACAGAAAATGTAGGAACTGGTTTATGCAGGGATGAAACTCTCCCACTCATTTTCTGCTCTCTCCTCCTGTGAGAGCTCTCCGGCCGCTGCCACAATGCCAGGGCCCAAACGCTCCCAGGGCCCAAACCCGTCTGCTCTAGGTGAACCAAAAACAACTGATAACAGCTTTCAGTGATGTGTCTGGTCCCCCGCTATGATAGCAGCAACCTTCACAAATGTTTACAGAACAAGCAGGAACCCAGTGTGCCTGTAGTGTTCTCTATTTCTGTTTTATCACATGACTTCTCAAGCCATGTGGCTAAACCATTTATCCTGCGGCCTATTATGCATCAAAATTTAGCGTAGCGTTAGTTCTGGCAGGTCACGTTAATCAAGCTCACATCAGCTGGCTCTCAGCTAATCCCCATCTACCTATGGGAATATGACACCTATCTAAGCATTCATATATAAGGTCCCTCAGTATTATCAGCAGTTTTTGCATTGCTCAATAGCTAATTAACCTCCTCCATCCCCAACTCCTCCTCTGTCAGTCAGGACTCAGCTTCTGATTCTCCTTTGAGTCAGACTAATTCTAAAATGTGTACATAAAATTATTGAACTTTAACAATATCTGCAATCCATTTATGTTGGTTCTGTTCTGTTTACCCTGGTATCGCTGCTCTGCCTGCTCTCATCCATCCTAGGCTGCATGGATGCGCAGGGAGTTCTTGCCCAGAACGTAACTATACCACCAATCAAAACTGTATGCTAATTGTCAATCATCCTTGACGATAGTGGCGATAGTGGTTCTGACAGAACTCCTAAATGAAACATGGCCAAAAGACAGCTGCACAGACCTCAATGAAACAGCCCCTAACTTTACTTTTATAAGTGTCTGCAGGGCTGTTAGGAGAGGTGGAGGTGTAGCTGTTCTATTTAAAGATGTCTATCAATTCAAGCAAGTGTCATTTGGTCAGTACTTGTCTTTTGAATATCTAGGTATTGTGCTGAAAGGTGGTCCACGCATTCTGTTTATCATGTACAGGCCTCCAAAATACTCTCCAGCCTTTGTTAAAGAGTTCACAGAACTGTAGTCAGTCATTTCCTCAGAGTTTGACTGTTTAGCTATTGCAGGGGATTTTAATATTCACATAGATAATGCAGAAATCAAAACTACAACAGAAATGATAACTGTTTTGAACACTTTTGACCTGATTCAGCATGTACATAGACCCACACACACTTGTGTACATACTCTAGATTTACTCATCAGTAGAGGTCTAAATATTTCACCCATTGTTATTAAGGATGTAGCACTATCTGATCACTTCTGTGTGTTCTTTGATACATTGATCTCTGCTACCACTGAATCTAGACTGGTCTCTGTCAGAAAGAGATAAATTAACAAGAACACTAGTATGCTATTTATGAAGGCTATATCTTTAACACCAAGCATTTCTGCAGACTCTGTTGATCTTCTCCTTGATTTCTATAACTCAAATGTTAAGAATGTTATTGATGATATCGCTCCTGTGAAAGTCAGCAAGAAGACTAGCAGACAAAAAGCACCCTGGAGAAGATCAACAGCAGTACGTAGTATGAAAAGGCAATGCAGAAAAGCTGAGCGGATGTGGCGGAAGACGAAACTTGAAATTCACTATAGCATCTATAAAGACAGCCTTCACGCTTTCAGTGTGGAGCTAGCCACAGCTAGACATACCTTCTTCTCAAACCTTATAAACAGTAACTTAAACAACACTCGCACTCTTTTTGCTACTGTTGAGAGACTGACAAAAAAAGGTTTAATTTAACCATTAAAAAGGAGTCCACAAAAAATTTTAAGAGAAAAAAAAAACCAAAAACAAATATGGGATAAAATAAACTGGATTTCATAGGGGCCTACACACCAGTCCTCAGGTCCTTACACTGGCTTCCAGTTACATTTAGGATTGATTTTAAGTACTTTTGATTTATAAATCACTCAATGGCATAGGACCAAAATACATTGCAGATATGCTCACTGAATATAAACCTAACAGACCACTCCGATCATTAGGATCGAGTCAGTTAGAAATACCAAGGGTTCACACAAAACAAGGGGAGTCTGCTTTTAGCTATTATGCCACTCACAGTTGAAACCAGCTTCTAGAAGAGATCAGATGTGCTAAAACATTAGCCACATTTAAATCCAGACTCAAAACTCATCTGTTTAGCTGTGCATTTACTGAATGTGCACTGTGCTATGTCTGAACTGATTGCACTGTATTTTATGTACATTCGTTTTCTATCTTAAACTTTTACATTCATTTTAAATGATTTTTAAAATAATTTTAAGTTTTTAAATTCCTTGTTTTATTGTTGTGACTATTTTTATGATTATTTTACTTCCTTTTATGTAAAGCACTTTGAATTACCATTGTGTATGAAATGTGCTATATAAATAAACTTGCCTTGCCTTAACGTATAACTACCCATTTAAAATACTTTTTGTGTTCTCCCCCTTGCCAGCGCAGCTGCCCTATCCGAAAAAAAAAATAGACACAAACAACATCTCTCCAAACACGTAGCAAACGTCCCACTCTAGTATCACCTCCTGCAGCTGACATCCAGAAACTCTTGCAGACGTTTTTTTTTTTTTTTTTTTTTTTTTTTTTTCAGCCTGTGAGCATATGTAGTCATTCCTCACATACCGGCAGCACCTCACCTTTGAGGTGCGTATTTGTGCTGTGGCGTGACATACTGTGTGCTTAGATGCTGAGAATTACCGCCGTATGTTTCATCAGCCCTGGATGTCGTCCAGTAATATCTGCCGTGGCTGCTTTTTTCACATGGGCTCACCCAGAGAGAAGGGGAGTTAAGCGATCAAAGAGGACAGAGAGGCTTTGGGGTTTTTATCGAGGCCCACATGTTTCAAACAGGAGCATCTGCCCGCAAGCTGGACACTAGCACATTAGCTGAACAGGCCAAATAATTTCACCACACTCTGCTTGCTTTACATTTCTATCCATCAATGTATGATTTTGTATTTATTTCAGCACATTGTATCAGTTCTGAATTACCATGTCATGGGTGGGTGTACTGATGGTTTTATTACATTTTATTGTTACAGCATTGAAGCTTGATGTTTTTAACTGAGAAGTACAAAATGGCCTAAAATTAAACTACTACACTGTAAATAATTGTTGTTTTCACAGTAATATTATGGTATTCTCAACAGTTCCCTACTACACAATCTGCGTACAGTATGTTACTGTGAATTTTGCTGGTATACAGTATTATACTGTATTTTCACCAGTTTCTCGACTAATATTTTCTTCCCGCAGCGGTGCTGACAGACCGACTGAACCAGCGTGAGATAGGTGGGAAGAGTCATCGCTATAAAGTTGACCGTTTTATATGTTTTCAGACGACATGCATCTGATTATGTTGTATATGGTCTCTAATTAGGTACTTAAATACTTAAAACATTTATTTTTATATTTCCATCATTTATTTTCCACTGACACAATGTTATTGTGATTTTACTAGTAGGCTATAATTGTGGTTTGTTCATTGATGCAGTATGCTTAATATGCTGGTAATTCTGTATATTTTATTAAAGTTCAGCTATGAAATGTAAAAGATGAATCCTGAATAAAGTTGGTATGAAGCAATAACTTTTGTCATTGAATATATAACACACACACACACACACACACACACACAACAAAAAACTGTATAATGCTGTACTTGATTTCACAGTACACTTAAATCTACTGTGCTTAGTTTTACAGTAATTTTACTGTGGTCTGAAATACAGCAACTATTGGATAACTGATGCCAGTTAGTTACTGTTAATTTGACAAACATTTTACAGTTTTTTTATAACATAAAATAAAATACTAACTTGAATATGTTAACTGAAATAAAACAAAACAGGTATTAAATAAATAGCACATAGGTATTAAATTATTATTATTATTTGATGTACTATAATAAGATGATTATTAAGTATAACTAATTATAAAACAACAACTTAAATACCAAACAATAAACACTATTAAAATTAATAGCACATAGGTATAAATTCTATGTTAATTATTACACCACAAGAGACTGTACTATAACTTTATGATAACAGACCACTCATTAATAAAAACTCTTAATAAAAACTTTAATAAATCCAAACATTTATTGAAAACGATCTCTAAACTTAACAATAAAACTTTGCCTTCAATATCCAAAACTATCGCGGCCTCCGAGGCCTAAGAGACAGCAGTTAAATGGTAGCGAATGAAAAATTGTGTAGGGAAAAAACCTTTCTGATTGTATGAAAAATTTGATTTATAAAACTTATAATTTTAATTTATATGTTTATAAATGTATGTAATTTTTGTATATGTATGATAATTTTGGTTATTTAATTGTTATTGTATTTATATGTTTATAAATAAATATCATTAAGAAGCCATCTCAATCTGCAAATGACTCATACACAATAGTGTATCTGAATCTCAGTTAATATGTATAGATTGGTTGCCTTAAGTATCAGTCAAACGATCATCTTTCAGACGGCGGGTCTTTGCCAGAATATGCTGTATCATAGGACCAGACTGTGATGCGAGCTGTCAACACTCAACTTTATGAGGTCCTTCAGGCAAGTACCGGCTCACAGCTACCATCACTGAGTCTACGAGACCCATGTCATTGAAGGTCTTTAAGCGCTGCTGAGACAAATACTTCAATCCTCGTCGGGTGGGGCATCGTGAGAACACTCTGAACACGTGGGAGAAGACGAAACGGAGATTGTTGTAGACTTCAGGCATATTACTGTCCTGACTGAGCAGCACAATATAGCATTCCACTCTTAGCTTACTGTGAGGAGAGCAGCGCCCCACTTCAACCCCAGATACATTAGGCCCGACCTGAATCCTGCGGACGGTAAGCTGGTTGAAAGACTGAAGATAATTTCTTGAGACTGGACAGCACTCAACATTTACTCTCAATCAGCAATAGGTTGAGCCAGTGACATCACATAATCTGAGTTGTCCAGGCCACTGACTTTCTAGGAACTGAACATGTGACAGACATAATCAGGTCACTGTCCGTTATTCCACGTTGATAATATCCGGTCCCTTTAGTTCTGCATGAATACCTGTATTAAACGGCGTGTCTGAAGTTTATGAGTTTTCCATTGACGTTAACTATTCCGGCGGAATAATACAGAGTCATGTTTCAAGCGCCGAGAGTGATGGATCTCGTCCTCCATGGAGAACTAATGACAAGATCTATCTGTCAGTAAATGCAATAACAGTAGGCTGTCACTCAATACCGAGGTCCCGCCCCATCCATGCCCCTCCACTCACCCCAGAGTCTTTCGAGACCTGTCAATAACCTTTAAGATGACAAGGAGGGAAGGATTTTAAGAGGTGAAAGACAAATACTTCACTCAGCATGACACTGAGTGGTGGGTTTTCCCTCATGTACTGCATGACTAGATTAAACCTCAAGACAGTGTATATAATGGAGGAGTCAATAACTACAGCAGCTCAGAATACAGGCCTCCAGGTTGACAGAAACATAAGTAAAAGCCTCTGAAGCTGTTTATACAAGACTGGAATGATAAAGTTTAAAGTTCTGTAACTCGAACATAGTTGTGTGTCTATCAACTACTTAGAGGCAGGATATAGTGAAAAAAAAGGTTTGCTGCAGTCTGGCGTGCTTTAAAGGCAATATGAACTCATCTGTCAGACGAAAAGTGTACAATTTTGTAAATAAAGTTGTGGAAAAAACAAAGATTATTGTAATGCGTTTTACAATAAAAAAATTTGTCGTTCTACCTCAAGATTTTACATTCAGTTCAATGTGTTACTTGACATTTCTCTGTCAGTAATTTTGAAATTTACTAGCAATTTCTGAGTGTAATGTAGCTAGCTACACTACAAGTTAGTCAAAAAAGTAGCTAGCTACATTGAAACTACTTTCAATTTATTTATTTACCAAACAAAATTGTAAAAAGAATTTTTACAATGAACATTACAAATAACTAAATAATTACTAATGAAGAATTATGATGAAGTTAGAAGTAAAATGTTTGGGGTTTAAAACAACTTACTCTAACGCAATCATGATTTCAAATAGTAAAGTGAATTCAGGTTGATTGTGACACTTTTCCAAGCCATTTCAATGACAAAAAGTGTCCCAATCATTTGATTTTGTAAACTATCCGATGCACACAATAATAAAATAGGCTACTGTATAGTTATAGTTATATTATCTTAAACTGACTGTCAAAGTGCGAAATTGCTACAAACGTAACACCAATGTAAGAACAAAATGTATGCAACTTAAACTGGATATGGAGGAGTCATAAAATAAGCAGGTTAAACTCACAGCTGATGTGGCATTAACTGACTGTTTATCAGTTTAAAAAGGCTATTCTTCTCCTGTATGTGCTTTAAGTCTTCGACATAAACCGCATTTTAATCTTTGTTTTGCGTAAATTACAGTTGATTCCACTCCTGTACATCCTTCGCAATATCAACAGACAATCTCTTTTCAGTGGAAAGACTGTAAAGCTGCGCGATATCAAAAAAGATGGTGGTAATTAACAAATTTAGTTTGTGATCTAGACAGAAGAAGACACTGCGCTGCTTCAATACATTACAGGCTCGTGAATCGTCAGAACAGAATGTGACGTTTGGTCGTGCTACACCGCTACTTGCTGGAAAAAAGTAGTAAGCTACAAGAAAAGCTACAGTTTTTAAAGTAGCGGCAGTACTGTAAAGCTACTGAAAACTGTAGTTATGCTAGTAGCATTGCTTTAAAAAAAAATTAAAAATACCTCAGATTATTCCCAAGTCGTAATGTCTCATAATAATCAACCATGTATCCAACTCTAAGAAATCCAGTTGTGATGTTAAAAAAGGCATTTAAAACCCCATTGTTTTGCAAAATGTGAACAGAAAACTTGTACAGACTCTCAAGTGACTCTTGAGATTCTTGGATCTAGAAAGACTCGGAGTGTATATATTCTTTCCTCCCCCACCTTGAAATGCTCATAATGATGCTCTCGTCACTTATCATATTCAATAAACCAACAGAACGCAGGTTAAGCTGTTTACATGTTGGGAGATTTACAGTCTGGAGAAGTTGTTGCTAGTTTCCGAAAGTCAGAGCCAGTCTGTAGATTTGAGTTGACAAATTTCATAGAAAATCGCGTAGTGTATGATGGTCCCAGACTCCGATTTTTTTTTGCTTCAGACTATATTCCATCAAGTCAGAGGATATCAAACATGTATGTTATTTTGAGTTTATTTTAGAACACGTTTACATGTGGGGAGACATGGGGTAGTGGGCAAAGATATAGTTGCAATGATCTGTTTATACTTTAGCTGTTTATGACCTTACACTTATGCATTTACCTGACCACATGCACTGATGGCTTATTATGCAGAATTGTTAAAATGTGCATGTAAACAAAATCTTTTTTTTTTTTTAATTTAGAAGGATAGAAGAGCACTGTGCTGCAGGCATCGCATATTTTTGTATAACTAAGAGATTCACAAAAATGTACACCACTTCTGAGTATTTCAGTACAAATAAACAAAAAACAAAGTCACTGACAAAAAACAAAACAAAAAAACATGCAAATAAGCATCACAATCACAGAGCAGTTCTCAGTGAATTCCCTGAAGACTTCTCTCAAATCCCATGCGAGCACAAATCTCTGTCCTTGAAGTTACAATCATTTAACCTCTAACCCTCATTTAAAGAGTTCTCAGACTGTCAACATCAACACACGCTCTCCCAGCCTCTTCACCAGCCTAAAACAGCACACATTTTATTTTCTTCCCCAGCCACAAGAGTGCATGAATGATGTGCCCAGCAGAAAGCCTGTTTTCTTAAGTTTGATGCTGATGTCCTGCTTTGAAGCCTGTTTTCTCATAGACAAGTCAGCGACACCCTAACTAGACATGACATATTTTTGCTGAAATAGGGTCTCCAACAGGGCACAGCTTATTAATAGACATTTTTCACTTCAGCCAGTGCATTCCTCAAGCACAAAGCCTAACTTTGAAGACAAGATGGATCGCAGCAGATAACTTAACATATCTGACATGTGGGAGACAGATTCTGCTTAGGAGTGTGAAGATGTGAAAGCAAGTTTTTGATTGTTCTGAAAAAAATGAATCGAGTACATAGATACCACATGATTTCACACGTATGTTCGATTAAGATGTGTAAACAT
The DNA here is from genome assembly GCF_018340385.1 of Cyprinus carpio. NCBI lineage: Eukaryota > Metazoa > Chordata > Actinopteri > Cypriniformes > Cyprinidae > Cyprinus > Cyprinus carpio. The sequence continues at coordinate 14,419,900 of NC_056596.1, read as the reverse complement.
TAAATGAAACAAAAATGTTTTTGCAGGCAGTGATGAGTGGGATGTTAATACATAGAAATAGTACTGTAATAATACAGTAACAACAGTCCTGTCACTGACGTCGAAGTCGGTCTTTCAACAGTCTCTGTTAGTTGAGCACTTCAGCTTAACATCTGGTGAGGGTGTGTTCACCGTACTGTATCTCTCAACTAGTCTTTATTAAGACCTTTGGAACATTTTGTGCCCCCAAGGCTTGAGGAAAAATGGTGCCATTTTAAGGCTTAAACAAATTTTGCCCAGATATACATTCTGGAGAAGTTGATTTTAGTTTCCGAAAGTCAGAGCCAGTCTGTAGATTTGAGTTGACAAATTTCATAGAAAATCACAGTGTATGATGGTCACAGACTCTGATTTTTAAGCTTCAGACTATAATCCATCAAGTCAGAGGTTATCAGACATGTCTGCTAATTTGAGTTTATTTTAGAACAGGTTTTGTTTTGATATGACACAAGTCTCCTGGCAACAAGGCACACGTTTCATCTTGAGTTTGTGTTGATCGTAACGATTTTAAAGTCTGGTAGTGTATGATCCTCACTCGTTTAGTGTATGATGGCCAGTTTTTCCTCTGTGACTATTACAAAGTCGGTAAGTTTATGATGCCTAGTCTCTGTAATCTGTTCAGATTTTAAAAGTCGTGTTGCAGCTTTAATTTTGTTGTTGTTGTTTTTTTGCCATGAAAAATATAAATGACAACAACAACTCATTCAAAATGAACCCTAAATATTGTTCTATATGTGCCACTTCATATAGGGCTTCTGTCATGTAGAGGACTAGGAGAACCACTTGAAAAGAAAAAAATCTATTTTTATCAATTTATTTATTCAAAAAATAAGACCAAGTTAGTGTCACTGTATGGTGTGGGAGAGAAGCACGTAAATGAAGAAGATAACGATACAAAGGCTTTAATAATCCACACAGGGGTAATCCATAGGGAGAAGGCAGAAACACACGTACACGTCGACGAGACCGGACAACCAAATACTGAACAGAATGCAACTTATAAGGGGAACATTAATGAGGGTAATTGATGAGACACACCTGAACATAATGGTACAATCAACAGGAAACAGAAACTAGGTCACACAGAGCACATGGGGAATGAAAACAGTTCAGGGGTGTGACAGATCAACCCCCTCCTGGAAGGCACGACCTTGCACTGTGGAGAAGGAAGGAGGCGGAGGGATGGCCAAGGGCTGGCAGGAAAACTGTGCAGGTGGAGGTTAGGATGACCAACAGAATCCAGGGAGGTCGTGATGGAAGGATCCAGGAAGATGAAAGGAGGGAGCAGGAGCCAGGCGGGACCCAAGCCAAAGCAATGATGGCAGTGGAGCCGCCGCAGGGAGGAGCCATGGTGGAGAAAGGGCTGACAACTCCAGGGGGCCGACCGACGGCAGCGGAGCAAGTGGAGGAGAAGCCTGAGATGGAGACGGAGAGCCGATGAGCCAGGGTGACACCGAGGATCCGGAGGGCCAAGGCGGAGAAGATGGCACCAGTGACCGAGGCGGGGATCCGGAAGGCCGCAGTGGAGCCTGAGCGAGAGAGGACTGAAGTGTAGCCGGAGGAGTGGAGTCCTGAGGCGGCGGATGGTCAACGACAGACAAAGGTGGAGCCAGAGGGACGAGGGAGCATGGTGGAGCCTCTGGGTCGAAGGGCCAAGGCGGAGTCCAGGACTCAGAGGCTGGAGGCGGAGACAAGGGATCCTACAGCCATGACGCCAATAGAGAGTGGCAGACCCGCGGCGAATCCAGTGCATAGATGGTGGGCTGAGGTTTGAGCTGAGGGGCTGCCAGGACACAGCAGTGACGCAGATGAAGCGGTAGGGATGATAGGAGGAGGCAAGAGAGGGAGGGTGGGTGGAAAATCCAGGCATGTATATAGTTCAGGGTAGCTAGAGAGCTCAGATGAAGGCGGAAGCAGAACAGGCATGTTTGCATCTATATCCAGATTAATAAGATCCTCATTATTGTCCATAGAGAGCTGGTCACCCTCAGCCATGATGCAGTGGGTGGAGCTTCCCTCCGTGCTCTCCCCATTCATAGCATTCTCCACCGTGGCAAGCTCTGTTGCCGGCTCTCGCACCTGGTCTGACTGGTCAGGCTTAAGCTCCGAGGTGATCCTCAGCTCTGTCGCTCTCCATGGCAATGGCTCATCAGTCGCAGCGGGCTCTGGCTCTCCATCAGCGGTGGGCTTTGGCTTAGGCTCTGCGCAGCGGGGAGATTGTGGGCTGGGCTCTGGGTCCGGAGTGGGGCTGGTGTCATCCGCGATGTCCACAATCAGAGGCGATCCACAGGACACCAGCACCCATTCCACAAAAGCGGGCAAAATTCCCTCAAGGACCATCTCCGGACAACTGCAGTAGTCCAGGTAGAGGGTATAGTTGGCGGTTTCCACAAATAGTCTTGTATGATCCTTGAGGGAAAGGCTCCTCTGCTCCAGCAGGACGAGGAAGACGGCAGGATCAAACATGAAGAAAAGAAAAACTTACAAAACAGAAAAAAAATGAAGGGAACTCCCAACTTTACTTTTTTAAGGTCTGGGCTTCTGTCATAGTATGGTGCGGGAGAGAAGCACGTAAACAAAGAAGATAATGATACAATGGCTTTGATAATCCACACAGGGGTAATCCATAGGGTGAAGGCAGAAACACATGTACACATCAACGAGACCGGACAACCCAACACTGAACAGAATGCAACTTATAAGGGGAACGTTAATGAGGGTAATTAACAAGACACAGCTGAACATAATGGTACAATCAACGGGAGACAGAAACTAGGTCACACAGAGCACATGGGGAATGAAAACAGTTCAGGGGTGTGACAGTTAGACTTTCATGTTTTAATTTTATTATTTAATGTATGCAATTTACCTTAAAATACATAAAAAATATAGTTGTTATACTTAACTATTATAGACATGAACTAAATAGAGTATTAAATATATTTAATTAAAAAATATATATATATATTATTTGGTTATATTTAATGTAAAGTTTTTAAAAAATATAGCATAATTTTAAATTTGTCTTTTTATTTTCTCAGTTTAAAAAAATATATTATTTTACCATTATATTTAACTACACCTATAAAAAAGGTTCACTTTTGAATTAATAATTTGATTTTTAAATTGATAATTAAAGCAAAATAAAAGAAAACTTCACCAATGACTATTACACTTACTGTATCTACATACATTTCAATGGTAGCTGTTAGAAGCATTCATTCCTAGTGGCTGCAGTCTGTGTCATAAAATGAAATCCTTTGAACTTGCCATGGCCAGAACAAAATATGTAAATAAATGTAAAACACATAATCTTTATTTATCAGACCCACGCCAGACAGATGGATCAGCCCACCTGGGAATCCTGCCGGCTTTCCAGATGTCCAATCTGTTGCAATCTGCAGGCCAGATCCAAAAGAAAAGGAGCATGAGTGTCTCCCTAAAACAGAAAAAAAAAAAACACCTAAATTAATATTTTCCTCCATTAATCAGTGGGAGATTTTTTGCAAACAAAACAGCAGCACTATGACAAAGATTGCCAAAAATGGAAAAGATTACAGATCTCTGATCTATAAAATATTTACAGATCAAATACATGACAACCAAGTTTAGCGCCAATGACCTTTGGTCACAAGAAATGCAAGGATCATATATGTTTGATCATGTCACAGTTGCCGTACCTGATGAAATGCATTGAAAGGTAGCCTGTTTGATTTGAAAGCTACAACAAAGCACATGATTTTCTGTAAACACCTTAAATTTCAGTCTGTTATCACACACAGACCTAGAATATAGAGAAAAGGCTGTATGGACCACTGTTTTATGATGTTTTATCTATTTTGTCTTCATTGGAAAAAGCTGCTTGAAGTTAGACATGATGATAAACTGTAAAGTGTGTAGTTTGGTCGGACATGTCAAAAGTAAGTAAAACATTGCACAAGTTACTTGTGTTAATTAATGGTAAGGAGAGAGAGAGAGAGAGAGAGAGAGAGAGAGAGTTGTGTTGCATAATCTTGATTGCTGTACCTAATATTTAAAAAAAAAAAAATTAAAATGCTATGAAAATACAGGTATACATATCTGTTGGACTCATTCTGGAAAAAATGATATCGGGCATCCTTAATATGACTTGACTTCTTAAAAATTTGTTTACAAAATTAACCAATTCTTTTTGTACATGCAGTTGTACATTTTCTTAAAGTAAAAACGTTTCTACCTCATTCATTAATTTAAGTATAATTTTAAACCGTGCTATGCATCAGGAAGCCAATGTTTTCATTTACGCCAAAATGTTTTGAAACAGTAGAAGTCTGAATGTCCTTTCTGGCTCTGAAGTTTTTCAAAGTCCTTTTGTGGCTTCCAAACCCCATGTCTCTGGCCTATACTCACACTCTATTTATGCAAGAAAATGAAGTTGAACACTTGGCCCCTCCTAAATCTGTAAACTACAATTAAGCTAAATTCCAAGTTTATTTCCAAATGCCGTCCTTGTTCCAGACCATGTGAGAGGCTCAAGTCTAAAATTATAACACTTTGGGTCAGACAGCCTTTGGGTCAGCCAATTCCTCTATCATCTTTCCTTCTACACTGGTCTCTGAGTCTGAGAAGTGGTAAAACATACTTGTGTCATCTGTCATGGGCAGACAGACTCAAGAACTTGACTTAAAAACATATTTATACAGATGATGTGATTGTGTCTGGCGTCAATCCATACTGATCTTCTATCAGTAAGAGCATCTTGGGTTTTGATTGACAGACGTGTAATTTGGAATCAGTGTCACCATGTCATTTCACAGAAATGTTGTCTTCCTATGGTGGCCTGTAGTCAGAAAAGAGAAAATAAGATTTACATCTGACAGAGGAGGAAGGGAGTGTGAGGACTAGATTATGCCTTCATCTCTGTGGTTGGAGAGGACAGTTGTGTGAAGACTAAGCATACATGTGCCGTCATAGTCACACTGTCTGGTACAATAAATTATACAGAGTTCATCTGAAAATAAAATGTTATCTGGATTATGGAATCAGATTCCAAATATTAAGTATGTGTAATTACATTACATTTTAAAATGCTCATAATCAGATTAGTCACTTTTCAGTTCAGGGAACACTGACTTAATATAAATGTTTAAAGGGGTGATATGATGTTGCTAAAAAGAACATTATTTTGTGTATTTGGTGTAATGAAATGTGTTCAAAAACCATTATTTTCCACATACTGTACGTTATTGTTTCTCCTCTATGCCCCGCCTTTCTGAAACGCATCATTTTTTACAAAGCTCATCGCTCCGAGAAGTGAGGTGTGCTCTGATTGGCCAGCTATCCAGTGCATTGTGATTGGCTGAATGCCTCAAGAGTGTGACTTTAATGTTACCCCCCTTGCCATACTGTGATGCGTCACCGGCGCGACAAGACAAAAACAATAAAACCCATTACAAAAGAGCCATTTGTTGCATCCAGTGGGGACATAATTACAGATTATAATGACTTATTACACGGCTCTGTGGAATACTTGATTCTGATTGGTCAGTCGTGACATTCTGAGGTATGTTATCCCTTTATAACAACCGGTAAAAGCTAATAACACAGGCACATCCGAGAAACAGCAGTTGGAGCTGTACTCTTGCTTGAACTATTTTTTCTTGGTGGAAGCTTTGCATTGTTTAGCTAATAAAATATTAAAACTCGTTTCAAAATGGTGTACAATTGTTTAATAATGTCATCCTGGTATCGCAGACTCACTCTCGTTTCATACAAACGCGGCTGCTGCCATTTTGCTATGACTGTTTTGTACACTGTAATGGATTATAAGAGAACTAACAAACTGGTAAGGTTTTAAAACATTTTCATCTTAATTCTTTTATTGCCTTAATTATTTTTGTGGTGAAATGTTGTGTAATAAGTGGTTTGACTGCACCGTTTCCCTTAAATGTCCATCTATTTGAATTTGACGCTTGCTCGCAACTGCTGTCTTCACAGAAGCTTTGTGTTCAAATATTTTAACTCAAATCAATATTTTGTGTCTAATTATTTACTTATGTGGCAAGTAGCCATGTAATAAGCGGGATAATGTACATCCAGCCTGGCTGTACATTATCCCTTACTTATACTGGGTTTTTATGCATTGCATTTCGCGGCGCGTAAACATAAAACCATGTCTGCATTTGTGATCGGAGAAACGACAAACAACAAGCGCTACTCTACACTGCTCAAAACTTGCGTTTGAATCATCAGTGGCAAATTCTTTAAATATGAAAACGTACTTACAGACTGTGAGTCAGAACAACGGCATTGTAGTCTACTCTCCCAGGATCAGGAAACAGTCCTCCATAAAATGCACTGCACACATCTGTATATTTGGGTTGAACTGTTCTGGAACAGTGTTGTAAATACAACTTAACCACTGATTTCTAGTTGTGTCCTCTTTTGGAAGGCCAAAGTAAGTATTTTTCACTTTCATAACGCGCCAGCGTTTAAACAAGGCTTTTTAGGATGGACGTGGATTAGTCTTAACTTTTATAAAGAATATCTCTTTGGGTTTGAGACGTTAGTCTTTGCAACTTTAGGGATCTTATCTATTCACGTACAGCTTGTAACACACCAAGGACAACAGGAAAACTTAAAATCACATTATATGACCCCTTTAATTCATTTCATGCTGTTGATAAAGTATGGAATACGTTTTATTTCTCTTTGTATTTTATATCAATCTGGCACAAAATAATTCCATTCAAATCTGTTGCAGACAAGCTAAAAGTAGCTTATAAGTAACCAAAAAGTAGTGCAATTAGTTAACTAAAATGTTTAACCTAATAGATTGTATTATTTCCTATACATGTACTCGGTTACAGACTACAATTTGTTATTAATCTACCCAGCATGAGGGCTATGCACATATAGTCAGTTAGTGGCAAGTAAACAAACAACTGCAAATAATATGATTCAGATACGTGATCTCATATCTACATATCAAAGCACTCAGACTCAAAGGCTTTTGTCCAACAACAGAAAACACTTTTACACTTTTTTAGGACACCACAAAAGAGTGCAAGTTTTTACCAAGTTTCCATTCAATTGTGTGGTTTTATTGCTTTATTCTTCCTTTTACGATGTTTACTGTTTATTCTGCATTGGCATTAGGGCTATGAACCTCCCACAAGCTTTCTTACGCTTTCCGGAAGGAATTTATGAGACCAGAGGTTCATTTGTAGCACTGTCATTCCTACAGACATAAGACCGGGCAGCAGATTAATTGCACCTAAATTCACAGTGAAGGTCTGCTTTACTTGTGCTGTAATCCATCGGAAATCAAAGAGCTCTGAGATCAGAAATGAAACACAATACTTCTATGTGTCGTGTGTAATCCACATAGTATGCAACAAGACAAGTTTAATCCGATGCAGGTTCATGACATAAACCACACGTGGCGCAAACCTGCACAGATCTGAAGGGTGGATGAGAAGACAGGATGGATAGACAAGAAGACAGAGCAGCAGACAGCCAGAAAAATAGACAGACGGACAGAAAGATTACAGCATTTTTGCACTAATGCCATACTGCTGCTATCTGTCTTGTAGCTTAAAAATGCCTTTATACTCAGAACTTCAAATGTTTACATATTTTGGATGTGTATTTGCACTTTATAAATTGTTTACATATATTTGGACGTATATTTATACATTAACAAAGTTCAATGTTTACATTTACTCATGTATATTCATTCAGAAAGTTTTGCAAGATTTATTTACTCGGTGTGTGTATATATCTGTTTAGTACAGGTACTCTGTTGCTACCTTCATAAAAAATCTGTTTTATATTGCACTGACTTTGAATATAATTATATTATTTTATACAAACTTGTGATGAGAGAGAAGAGAAAGAGAAATATTTCAATTACTCTGTATGTCTGCACATATGGTGGCACTGACTCGGAGTAAATAAAAAACCTTGAAAGAAAAGAGTGCAAACAGGTCACAGGTTTTCAGACGTCAACGATTTGAATCATTCATTCAGTGCTTTCCTGTCAAAAATGAACACCGTGAATCTCTCAACACTTTCTGCAGGCAATTCAAGCCACACAGATGTGGTTAGATAAACTCAGCTTAATAAAAAACTGAATTTACTGGTCCTGATATATAACCCTGTGGTACTCCACTGACTGAAGGAACACATGTGTCACTCTGTCTGGAATCACCCCCCTTACTGTCGTGACTCAGTGATGACTCATTCCCAGAGTAATTCCCACAATCGCAGATCATGCACATTACTGAGTATGTGGAAGCATGAGAATTCCCAGAATTGTTTTATAATCCTGATGTTTTAGTTTAGTTTTCTTGTTTTGGCTTTTGTGCCCATTTTTACCAAACAACCAGTGGAAATGTAGCACATAGTCTTAATTTATGGCATGGATTTTGGGTGGGGGGAAACAATGTTTGAATATTTCTACATTACCTAATTAATATTCATGAGCCCACCACTTTTTAAAAAAAAACAGACTGACATCTGTGGGGTCACAAAGAAACAGAAAATACACTCATTAAACACACCAATTTGTGCCTTTCTATTCAGGACCATTTGTATGCATTGTTATGCTTCTGCTTGTGTGTTGACTCTGCATCAAACAACCTCCTCCTTTTCAGTCTGGATGAAAAGACAGAGGCAGTAGATGTGTGAAAGTAAACATGATCCTTGGCAGCTTTGTTACACAGTGAAGGTCCAATGGTACACAAATCCAAAGATAAACAGCTCAGTTTGGCCATCAATCACTGTGATGAGAAGAATCAACATTTATGCCACTACCTGAGGTGAATCTTGAACGCGAATTTCAATCTGTAGCAAAATTTGCACATGGTTCATTCTCCACCATATATAATACATATACAGTACATGTGTTCATTGTATGTTACTAAATAAATACATAAATGTTCTTTTTATCAAAGAATCCTGAAAAAAAAATCCACAAAAAGCAGCACAACTGTTTTATTATAAATAACTTTGACAATTATTTTATTTTTACATTGATAATAAATAGAAATGTTTCTTGATCAGCAAATCAGCATACTAGAAAATGCACCAAAAGAGCAAAAGAGTCACTTATGGATTTATCACAATGTTGATTCCTCAAGGAAGCTTTAACATTTTAAACATAATAATAAATCACAGAAAGAGATAATTACATTTTTTTTTGAGACAGAAACAGACAAACAAGAGAAAGGGGGATGGGAGGACTGGGAAACAGATGAATAAAAGATGTCTGAATCATTCGGCCACAGACATAAACAGAGAACAGTTGCTTGTAGTTGTCCTCTCAGAGCCCCAGTTCGGTTAAACAAACCCGAGTCTACCTGAACAGCCATGCTTTCTCTCCCAATGCTAACTCAGTGGTGAGGTCCATCGTGATCTGTAGCTAGACGTCACTGAACAATTACAGCTCCGCAGAGATCAAATGAGGCAATGGCAGATTCACAGACCCATTCCAAGTATTTACAAATATGAGTAAGGCTTCAGTCAGCTCTGCTGATTCACTGTCTGAGAACATAGAGTTATCTGGTGACTTCTAACCAAGCAAGAGACTTTTTCCACCCATTTGGTACTTTGTATGTCAGTATGTCAGGGGTGGTTGAATAAAAACTGGGAAAAAACTGCAGAACATCCCGTAAGAGATGACTGGAACAAAAACTAATAGTTGGCCAGCTTTCCAAATAGAGATCCATTATGGATTACACTCGTATAAACATCTGTCTGGAAACGGAAAGGTCAGTTGAATAACACCATATTGTACAGCTTGGAATACAGCTTGTAAATTGTTGACTACAGGAAGTGATACTTACTTTGATAAACAATACTTGCCAAAATTAATTGACATTTGCAACCCATTTTACATATGTAAATGGATGTATATGAATATTATGTTGCTCTCAACAAAAAAAAAAGTAGGTCAAGACAGCTGATTTTTTCCATTGGGAATTCACTGGATTGAGAAACTGGGCGTTTTTAGAAAGCAGCCAGGTGACTGGAAGGAAAAAGTGAATTGATGACATCAGGGTCAATTTCATTCTCCTGTTAAAACAAATTGCTGATATTGTGTTTGGACCATCAGTATGAATTAGGTTGCACAACGTACTCCCAAGAGAAAATGTAATGCTGGTGAAAACAGTTGCAACGGGACATGAGTATCTGCGTATTTTGGACACTTTTCCTTTTCTACTGTGCACACGTGGGCTGACAATTATGCGCCAAATCAAAAACGTCACACACTCATTCTTTTCCAGATCACAGTTAAGGTCCATCCATCAGTGCAGCTTGTAGATATTCCAATGTGAAAGCATTAAGGCTGAAAAATGTTTCCACTTATTGTTTAAAGGACGGAGGATTTCAGAGGATTCCAGAAGGGTCTTAATACCCACTGAATTGCTTAGACTTCTTTAATCTCTCCTAACTCACTGCAGAGCCTCTGAAAACCGTCATCCAGCCATGCTGCTTTGAGAGACCTCCATTATTATCCCTCATGCTGTCAGTCACTCAACCCCTCAGCTTTCAGAGGCTTTTTCCAAGGTCTTATCTCAAGAACTCCAACGTTCGCTCTAAAACCATTTATTTATTCATGGTCAAAGGCTCTTAGATGAAGAACGACAGGTTCGGTGGGGAATCTGAGATTGGTCAACGTGATAATCACGGACCTGGTTTTTATTAAATGGGCAGTCTACAAAGGCATCATAGGCTGTATTAAACATCGTTGTGAGGGATAGATGTGCTGTCCATTCAATAGAGTGTACTGTCTTAAGGCCCTAATTTTGAAGGTCTTTTTTTTTTGCGCCTACTGGAAAGAATGTTGTGGGGGCTGAATGATTTGCAACAAGGTAAATAACAATACAACCCATTGTACAAACAATACAACATTTTATTAAATATAGACTGATTAAGTTTAACAGTTCTCGACAACACAGCAAAACTAATGACCCAGCCAGTTTTATATAAAACTACATTTCAATATTCTAACCAATATTCCCTCTAAACTGCGCGCGTGCATTTCATTCATTGCAACCATGCATTTGAAATTATATGTCACGCACAGGACATATGCAAAAATAAGTTGGGAAAGCCATGTGATTGAAGTCAAGTTAAGTGTGAAATAATTGCAATGTTCACGCAAACCTCTATAGAGTTTGTGTCGCTATAGAGTAAGAACTGGTAAATGCAGGATGTGTGTCAAATGAGTTGCTGTAGAAATCAGATACTTTAATGGTTGCGGACGGAATAGCTCAACACGAGAACCACCGCAAGCGCAATGACATGTGAAATAAAACGTCACTGAAATAAAAGTGGCTTGAGTAAGTGGTGGAAATAGCAAATGATGGACACCGAATCGTCACTGAAATAAAAGTGGCTTGAGTAAGTGGTGGAAATAGCAAATGATGGACACCGAATGAAGAATCTGAAATAAAAGTGGCTTGAGTAAGTGGTGGAAATAGCAAATGATGGACACCGAATTTTTTTAATGATGTACATCATTTAGTTACATCAAGGGTAAAATCAAATATAAATAGCAAATTACAGTTAAAAGTTACACACTTTTTGTGTGTGCTGGACAGGTCTGGTATAAAGAATATTTTTGCTCAGGTGGCCAAAATGTCCACCCAATAGGGAAATTTTTAGCTCAGCAAGAAAAAAAAAATAGAGGATTCTAACATGATCCATAAAAGAAGAGGCTGTTTATAAGAGTTGGTTAATTTACTATTCATCAGATTGGAAGTCTATTTCGTTGTCAACATTGTATTTGTCCTTCATAGAGAAGGAAAATCCAGAATGCATTTAAAAAAAAAAAAAAAGGAATGAATCCAATGGCAGACAAGTCAAGAAAAATGTCTATTATAAGGGTTAATGACAAGATGCTAATATAACATTTGAGTGAAACAGTTAAAATCTGAGATTATTCACTTCAACTGTAATGTAGTGTCAACTGTAATGACAGAAGAGACCAAACAGAAAAAAACAATATCACTGATTTACAATGAAAAGTGACTTTTCTTTTAATGATAGACACTGCTGCGCTGACTATGCACTGGCCTACTAGTCACTCAAGCCCTTTGACCCAGATACCCTGTTGTTGTCAAAATAATTAGTTCCCATGTAACTCCTCAAGTCTGTGAGAAAACCGGACATGTTCTGAAGGACAGCACAGATCCGGAGACTCTCACACACTTTGTGTTTAAAAAACAGCTTCTTAATCTTGAGCCAAACAGACAGTCTGTCCAAAAATGTGCACAAGGGCAAAATTAAACATCATTGCCAGGAACTAGGTCAGAAGAGCATAATTTTTTGTGAATGAAGCAACTCCACTGGGCAAAGACAGTCACCAAACACACACGACCACTCCTGTGCCGGCTGACTCACACCATTAATGATAAAAACACTTAGGCGTGACAAAATGTACTACATGCTGCAGTCTGAGCTCAATAATTACTGATCTACTGTACTGTAGCTGTAGTCCGGATTAAAACACTCATTGTGGGTGGAGCTGTGGTTAAGGGTTAGAGCTGCTAACTGGAAGGTTGTATGATTGAACTTCTGCTCCAAAATCCACTTTCATGCATCTTGCTCATACTCTCTGACATCTGCATAATTGGCGTGAACTGACTTGCTCTCTTTAAAGTTGACTGATTATTATTTACCCTATCATTTATTAAGCGGGTTTGGCAGATAAACTGGAAACAGTTACGTTTTATTGGAAGAATGGAGTTTTTTACCCTATGGGGCATTGACTGTGATGCAGCCTTTCCTGTTCTTGTGAGTCAAACTTACCCCCGGATTGAAGAAAACAAGGTTTAATAAACTGTAAGAGTGGTG